>NC_091590.1:18676001-18681001 GCF_042767895.1 Penaeus vannamei | reverse complement strand
AGAAAAAAACATGAATTAATGAACTAAAGGAAGAAAAACTATAAAGTAAATTCTAATAGCGGATCAGGGCTGTCTTGGGAAGATTTTGCCTAATAGCAGTTCAGGACTTCGCAGAGGAGGCCAAATGGCGGTGCTCATGATATGTCAACGGAACTGTTTTTATTTCTTTTTCCTTTCACTATCCTCCCTTATCACTATAACCTGGCTGCCCCTGTCTGTTTCTGTCGGTACATCTGATATTTCTTCCCCACTTTCCCTCTCGATCTTTCTTTTTCGGTTGCCTCAGTCTTCTCCCAAATATGTTTATGTTTATCGCCCGCCCTTTTCTCTGCTCTGCTTCTAAAGCTTTGTTTTCTCTGATGCTTTGAGGATAATCTGAATTTCCTTTTGTTTCTAGTAATCCCAAATCCATAGAGCACTAAAACAAGTAGATAGCTACCTTTAAAAGTTGCCAAATATAATACTGATCCTGGATTGACTTTGTGCTTTCCCAAGTACACAAACAGACCGTTAGCGAAAGACACAAGAGATTAAACTCAAAAGCAAGCAATATGACAATAGGAGGATTTCTAAAGAGTCTTGGTTTTGATTGGGATGGAACGCTTGGAAGAAAAATGAGTGTATGTGTTAGTGTGCGCCCGCAAGAGAAAGTAGTTATACTGCACAATTGGGAAAACATAACCAGTGTGAACGTTTTACGTTCTAGATATTTGATAATTCATTTATATCTTGTATGCATATATACATATAAATTGGAATTCGTTACACCAATCGCGTGATTACTACATTTTGTCAGAACGACGAACTGCACAACCGTCATGTGTTGACATGCATAATCAGTCACCTCTCCACATAGTGATCTCAACCTTGCACATTTAATGTTGCCTTTTTCCTCTACTAGACTTTTGTCATATAGTGCCCAGTATCCAAGATTCCTGTGAGAGGGAGCTGCATGTCCCCTGTTCAGACATTCACACCTACGTATTCACTTTGATATCACCGCTGCGCTTCGACCACATCCCAGCTGTCAACAAAAGGGATTATCCCCTCACTTGCCTATTTTATGCTCAGAGATTCTCGGTTGAACGCTCACTTTAGTGGGGGCGATTTTTTTTTTCTAAATGGCAGGTTTTGGCGATTATTGTTATGAAGAACTTTTAGTTTTTAGTGATCATGTAGTCCCGTGATGAAGGGCACTGTACGCTCCATGAATACTCAGCTGAGAAATGGCAAGTTCTGTGTAATGGTACACGTTCCAACTATAAACATTTTTGTGCATACTACTCTTGGATTCAAATTCATCTTATTGAGAAATTCAAGTCCCTTCTAAATTGTATTTCACAAGTGATTCTCAACTGAAACAAATACATATAAACTAGGCTCTCTGTTGGTTTAGGTGTGGGTATATGCGTTTCTGTCGCCTGCTTTTTCCCCCCTCTGTATATCGCTTACTCTCTTCGCCATCTCTCGCTCTGTATCTTTCTATCTAAATATCCTTCGACTTATATATCCATCCACATAAAGCTCTAAAGCTCTCCATGGCAATGAGTATCTATTCGTCAGTAGTGCCCAATAGTGGTTATCGACGGTCTGCCTTCCCTCGGTCTGCCCGCCCTCTTTCTTCCAAGCAAGGATGGAGCTGGGGACAAGTAAAAAGGCAGACCACATTAGAACATAAATCAAGGGTTGCACAGTTTCTTCCGTTAAAAAGAAGTTATTACAAAAAACAAACTGGAAAATGATTTGCGGGTAGCATTGTTTAAAGATTTTATTCAACGAGTTTCTGGTTTCAAAATTAGTTACCAATACATGGTAGCCTTTATCAACTATGGTAACTGCTGGTCTGTGTGAAAGCTACTGAAAAAAGAATATTGAAGACAATGAAATAGGCGGGGTGGTTGTCCATTCGAAGTAAAATAGTATTTTAAATACATAGCTTCTGTGGGAAAATTGGCTCATGTGGAACAAATATTGTAGGTTAGGTTAATTAATGGTTAAGGCTATTGAGTTTGTAAATATGAGCTATTTAGCTCAGAAAGTGAAGCCGGGCCCAGGGAATGTTGGTTTCCTGTGGGTGTTGATAGAGAAACAGTCATTATGATAAGTAACGAAACTGTGTACGAATGATGGTTTATTGTCTTGTTCAATTTGACAGGGAATTTGATATTGGGGTGTTGTGAATTTGGATATGAAAGGAATGGATTAATATGACAGGTCACTGGAAAACAAGAAAATGTCACATACACATGCATAGACAGTCACACACACACACACACACACACACACACACACACACACACACACACACACACACACACACGCACACACACGCACGAACACACACACACACACACAAACACACACACACACATAAATATATGTATGTATATTCTCATACAACTTTCCTCTGGGATAACTCAATCTGCGGTATATCCAAATTACTCATATTTCAGCAAAGATAAATAAAAACTAGAGATTACTAAGAATTATAGATTTAACAACCTACCATTAAATATAACACACAAACTTTCACAAATTATGTATAAGTATAAATAAAATAAATAAAGCAATAATGAAAATCACGACAATGTTGTTGGCTTTGCCAGGACACATGACAATTTCTGAATCACATTCCAGAGAATAAATGTCAACAGGATATCAAAGCATGTAATATAAAAGTAATACTGAAACTTTCATCAATTATGCTGGGGTACTGGCTACGCACAAGTGAAATTAGTGTAAATACAAGCTTCATAAAATCACATACAATCCCTTATGTCCAACTCTAGACGCCATGATCCGCTGACAACCTGCAAACATTCGAATCAAAACGAACTGGACTTCATTTACGCCATTGTGGCAATTACTAAAACCTTTCAAATAAACCAATTTTATCTTATCACAAATAATTCTGGAACTATTCACATTTACACAGATAAGTCGCAGTAGACTATATAAGTGTTTATGAATGCTAAAGAACGAAAACATATTCAACGTGGCCAAAGAAAATGGCTATTTTAGCTTAGACTACATCGTACTGTTTATGACATTCCTTTGACATATTATATAATAACTGCATAACAACAACAACAACAACAACACACACACACATATGCATATACATACAAACATAAGGACACACACATAAACATACATACATACATAAATACATACATACATACATATATACATACATATATAAGGACACACACACACACACAGAGGTTTGTGTTTAGGCATATATATATATATATATATATATATATATATATATATATATATATATATATATATATATATATATGTATATACATACATACATATATATATATATATATATATATATATATATATATATATATATATATATATATATATATATATGTTTACACACACACACACACACACACACACACACACACACACACACACACACACACACACACACACATATATATATATATATATATATATATATATATATATATATATATATGAAGATAGATAGACAAACACACACACATACATATGTGTCTCATTGCCCACGCCTTTCTTCAGCTTACAAAATGGCTCAAGATATCTCCATCTTCAGGCGCCAAACAAAGGTGCTTACTTCTTTGCATGAAAAAAGGTAATGAGTTTTCTTGATAAAAAGGTTTACGTATGAATATAAATGATCTTTAAACACCGAGAGACCTAACAAAAGAATACGGGCGGCGTTGTGTTACGCGATATATATTTTTATTGGTGTAAATCCACATAACAATGCAGGAAAAAGCCGAAAGTTTACAAAGGAGAGGAGCTTCTCGCAGTCGACTTCCTCGCGCGTTTGTTTGCATACGAGTGAGAATGAATCCGCGGAGATGTGGCCCCGTGTGTGTACGTGTATCCGTGCGTGCGTTCGTGTGTGCGTACGTGATATCACATCATATATATACATACATAAAATATTTATCTCTCTCTCTCTCTCTCTCTCTCTCTCTCTCTCTCTCTCTCTCTCTCTCTATATATATATATATATATATATATATATATATATATATATATGAAATATATGTATATACATGCATATATATATATATATCAGTTCCAAGTTCTTATGGTGTTGTTTATGCAAATATAGATTGCTGAAGCTGATGTTTTGGCAATTGTCATGATGAAGGAGAAATGATGTATGTGTAATATATATATATATATATATATATATATATATATATATATATATATATATATATATATATATGTGTGTGTGTGTGTGTGTGTGTGTGTGTGTGTGTGTGTGTGTGTGTGTACACATTTTTATTTACATATATATATATATATATACAAAAAAAAGCACATAAACACGACAAAGTACAACGCAATATTATATACATATATATATATATAAATAAATATATATATACATATATTACATATATATATATAAATATATATATATATTACATATATATATACATAAATATATATATATATATATTGTAAGGTGGTCTTGGATGCTGCATCTCATTCTCTCCGCTCTCCCGCTCTGACTGCTGTGTTGGAGGATTGTCTCACGTGTCTCACCTCGGTTTTGGGTTGTTTTTTCTTGTTTTTATTTACTTTTATTGTTTTATTTTAGTTTCCCCTTTTTATTGTGTGTTTTCTCTGAGCGTTTTTATTTATGATTTAACAAAGTTTTACGACCCTTTTATCTTCAGCTTTTATTCATTTTATTTTTTTTAACATTCAGTAAAGTTTTAAGGTCTCGTTTTTACTTCGTTTTCATTTAAAGTTGTAGGGGAAGCATTTTTACGTACAGTATTTATTTGTTCTTTTTAGTTATTGCTTTTCTTTTTCTTATGATTTCTATTTTATACATATAGTTTTATTTTTGTTCGTTTTTATACACACTTTTAGCTTATTTATTACGAGAATAAATTTTGTGTAAATGTTTGGCCTCTGACATACCGGGCATTGGAAAAGGAAAACAATAAACAGTACGAGTCGAGACATCAACG
>NC_091590.1:18666001-18668501 GCF_042767895.1 Penaeus vannamei | reverse complement strand
AAGTGAAACCAGTAGACATAAGTGAAATACACTATATATTCGATGTCTCCACAAATACTGACATATTAAGACCTCAAGGGAAAGTAGACTTATTAATAGGTGTGGATAATTGTGACATGATCCCAAGTGTTGTGAAAACAGTAGGGAAATTACAACTTATGAAAGGACCTTTTGGTTACTGCATCAGAGGTTCACATCAGAACTTCAAGGATAATAATACTAGATATTATAGTGCAAAGATAAATCATATACAGATTAACCGAGAATTAGATGCACTACATGGAGAACCTTGGAAAACTTTAAAGGAAGATTTGGATAATTTTTTCACAGTGGATCATTTAGGGACTAATTGTAAACTTCAGTGTGATAACTGTAGTAATTGTAACAAATGTAGTAGAGAATTGGACATTACTATAAAGGAGGAAGAAGAAATGAAATTAATACTCAAGGGTCTTAATCATCAAGAAAGGGAGAAGGTTTGGGTAGCACACTATCCTTGGATAAAGGATCCATATCTTCTCCCTAATAACTTTGCAGCTACAATAATGAGATTAAAGGGAACTGAAAGACGATTAAGAAAATTAGGTGAAATGTCTTCAAAAGCATATAAAGAACAAATTGATGATATGCTGAAAAGAGGAGTTGCAAAGAAATTAACGAAAGATGAAATTAGGCATTATTCGGGCCCAGTACATTATGTTTCGCATCACGAAATCTTGAAACCTGATTCCATTTCAACACCAACACGTATTGTGTTCAATTCTTCTGCTTCTTACAATGGACATATTTTGAATCACTACTGGGCTAAGGGCCCTAATGTATTAAACAACCTCTTTGGTTTATTACTTAGATTTAGAGAGAATCCTATTGCATTTATCGGAGATATTTCAAAGATGTTTAATAGTATAAGACTTTCAGAATTTGACTGTCATGTTCACAGATTTTTATGGAGAGGTTTAGAAGATCGTCCTCCTGATCATTATGCTTTGACAGCAGTTCCATTTGGAGACATTTGTAGTCCTGCTATTGCAGTATTGGCCATGAGACAAACAGCATATAAATATAAAGAAAGATTTCCTGAGGCTGCGAATGTTATTATAGGTGACAGTTACATGGATGACATAATTCATAGTGCAGACAACATTGATGATGCTATTGAATGCATGAATGATATTGAATATATTTTAAAACAAGGTAGTTTCCATATTAAGAAATGGGTAATGAATGGGAATCCACATACTGAGAATGACATTAATCTTTTGAATACTGAAGGAGAAAAGGTACTCGGCATAATGTGGAATCCTGAAAGAGATGAAATGTGGTTTAAAACAAATTTGAGATTCATGCCAAAGAGGGAATCCAAGATTTCTTGTGTAACGGTTAGATTAGAGACTCTTGATAAGGAATTCCCTGAGATATTAACTAAAAGACAAGTTCTCAGCCAGATAGCTACCATTTTTGATCCCATGGGATATGCTGCCCCTATCATATTATGTGGAAAATTATTAATGAGAGAGGTTATTGTATACTTGGATGAGATGGGAAAGAAACTTGACTGGGATGATCCATTGCCTAGAAATCTCAGGGAAAAATGGTATATATTCTTTAAGAGTATATTCCAATTGGAAAACTTATGCATACCAAGATGCATTAGAAATACCTCTCTTATTGAACCTAGTTTAATAATATTTTCTGATGCTAGTACCCAAGCCTATTCTGCATGTGCCTATGCTCGTTGGCAAGTTGATAGAGGAAATTATGAATCTAGACTACTTGCATCAAAGAGTAGACTCGCTCCTGTAAAGCAGCAAACTATACCTAAACTTGAACTTTCTAGTGCTGTTCTGGGTGTCCGTCTCCGTAACGCAATTATTAAGGAGAGCAGCATCCAGTATCATAAAGTGTATCATCTTACAGATTCTGAAATTATACTTGCTCAAATTATGAAGCCTAACATTTCTGTTGGTACATACGTTGCTAATAGGATAACAGAAATTAAAGAAACCACCAGTAATGAAGAATGGCATTGGATCCCTACAGACAGTAATGTAGCTGATTTATTGACTCGACCTGATCCTACCATTGACATTAGCTCTGAATCGAAATGGCAGAAAGGGCCACCTTTTTTAAAGTTGCCTTATTCACAGTGGCCTGTTAAATCTATACCACTAAAATCAGAAGAGACCGTCATTAGTAATACTATTGAGATTAATAGTTTAGACACAGAGACAACTTTATTTGATATTGAAGGTTTTCAGTCCTATCGGAAACTCATTTATGTTACTGCCAGAATAATTAATGCCTTTCGCCAGTGCTCTTTCAAAGCTATAAAGGACCTGCCAACTATAGAGGAATTAAATGCTGCAGAGACAATTTGGATTAAACGTATACAAGCCCCTTTATTATTGAACTGGAAAAGGAGATTTAAGCGTTTAGGTCCATTTATGAAGAATGATACATTATATGTAGGTGCTAGAATTGCAATATGGATGAAAAACAA
>NC_091590.1:18656001-18658501 GCF_042767895.1 Penaeus vannamei | reverse complement strand
GATCAACGCTATTTAGTATAGAACACTGGGATTACTGAATTTTGAATAACATTTGAAAGGTACTGGGAATAGCATTTATTTTGTAAAAATATAAAAATTATAACTTTTTCGATTATAACCTGCTCTCTCTCTCTCTCTTCCCCTCTATCTATCTATCTCTCTTAACTAAAGTAAATGTCCATGAAGATCACTATATAAACAACTATGACAAAAGACAAAGATGGTATTTAAACAGAATTTTAGGAGAAGCAAGATATATGATGTCTTTTTTGTCTTAAGAAATGTGTAATAATTGTCAGGCCTTTGAAATTCAAATGTTAATTAATATTTCGAAGAACTATTTTGACTGTTAGACTCATTTTCAGTTATAAAAATACAACGACGTGAGATGAAATCATGCAATGCCGACCGGAGGTCTGTAAGGCAGAGGAGATCTAACGAAGAGTAAAATCACACACACACACACACACACACACACACACACACACACACACACACACACACACACACACACACACACACACATATATATATATATATATATATATATATATGTGTGTGTGTGTGTGTGTGTGTGTGTGTGTGTGTGTGCGTGTGTGTCTGTGTATGTGTGTGTGTGTGTGTGTGTGTGTATGTGTGTGTGTGTGTGTGTGTGTGTGTGTGTGTGTGTGTGTGTGTGAGAGAGAGAGTGTGTGTAGGTGTTCACGACCCCGTGGGTCGTTCCAAAATTAATGCTTCCTATTTTTGTCCCCTCCAAGGGATCCGAGAAGATTGCTTATGATATTGTTATAATGACTTAACACGCGCTCATAACATGATTTTTTTTCTCTGTTGTAGATATGGATTGCATGACAGTCTAAGAAAGCAACCTCTGTCATGGACGTGCAACAGAAGCAGAGATGTGACATTGAACTCCACACACGAGAAGTTGGACCAGCCGACATTCACCGGCGAGGCAGTTGCTGATAGCGCAGTTAGGAGATGGGTTC
Source organism: Penaeus vannamei (assembly GCF_042767895.1). Classification (NCBI taxonomy): domain Eukaryota; kingdom Metazoa; phylum Arthropoda; class Malacostraca; order Decapoda; family Penaeidae; genus Penaeus; species Penaeus vannamei. The sequence goes on along the minus strand of NC_091590.1, from coordinate 18,657,512 downwards.
ATCGGTTCCGGAGTGGCAAATGAGCTGACATATCGCGCTCCGGAGGCCCTTGCACAACCAACACGCCGGAAAATGAATTGCGCCACTATCCGCGTTAATCGGCGGATAACGGTCATTGAAAAGTGTGCAGCCATGGACATGGGTGTCAATGTACCTAAAACGATGTTGTCATCCAACTCTGAACGCACTTCATTCACCGTTATCCGCCGATTAGCGCGGATGAGATGATCGAAACGCACTTCATTTCCGGAGTGGTGGCTGTGCAAGGGCGTCCGGAGCGCGATATGTCACTTACAGCTCTGTTGCCATTTCGACAAATTTGCAAAATGTCCCCTGTAATGTAACAGATGGGATTAGAGCACATCGACGAGCACATAGGAACACAGCTCTGTTGATGTTTGAAAGAAACGCTCCCGTCCCAGAGAAATTCGGCGAACAGAACAGACATATATCCTCACGGTTTACATATAGTAAGTCAAATTGCTGATGCTTTATGCAGATGTGATAACAATCAAAGAAGCTTCCCCTAATCGAGAAATACTGAGAGGGATTGGAAAGGGCAGATAAAAAAGAAGGCTCAGACAAGACGCCAGACAAGAATGATAATTAGATAAAACGGATGAATCATATATATGATTTTGAATTACGTAATACTCGGTTTAACTGATAGGAAAGTCCGATGGAGGGCCGCATATTTTGAAGAAGTATACCTTACATTTACTTAATTTTATTTAGTTTTAGATGTTTCTTAACAAGGGAAGAAATTGTAGTTTTCTTTAACGCATGTTTTTCATCCAACATAAACATTCTCTCTCTCTTTATATATATATATATATATATATATATATATATATATATATATATATATATATATATATATATATATATACACACATATGTGTGTGTGTGTGTGTGTGTGTGTGTGTGTGTATGTTTGTGTGTGTGTGTGTTATACACACACACATATAAACACAATCACACACACACATAATCACACATACACACACACACACACATATATATATATATATATATATATATATATATATATATAGAGAGAGAGAGAGAGAGAGAGAGAGAGAGAGAGAGAGAGACAGATACATACATATATACATATATATATATATATATATATATATATATATATATATATATATATATATATATAGATAGATAGATATAAATATTTGATAGATAAATTACACGCACACACGCATACACATGGATATATATATATATATATATATATATATATATATATATATATATATATATATATATATATACACACACACAGACACACACATATATACATATATACACACACACACACACACACACACACACACACACACACACACACATATATATATATATATATATATATATATATATATATATAGATGTGTGTGTGTGTACATATGTATATATATACATATACACACAGACACACGCACACACACACACTAACACACACACACACACACACACACACACACACACATATATAT
>NC_091590.1:18593788-18596288 GCF_042767895.1 Penaeus vannamei | reverse complement strand
GTGGACTTTCCAAGAGTGAATCTGGATTGCTCCAATCTCTGTTGCCTCAGTAGATGGTGTCTCATAAGTCTCAGAAGGATGTGGGCGAGAACCTTGCCTGGTATACTGAGCAGTGTGATGCCTCGGTGATTGCTGCAGTCCCAACGGTCCCCCTTCCCTTTCCAGAGAGGGATAACCACACCCCTCAATAGGTCAGGAGGAATGGTACTGGACCACCAGATGAAAGCCAGGACATGTAACCCCCATGCCATAGGTTCACCACCAGCCTTTAACAGTTCAGCTGGTATGCCGCAGATACCTGCTGCTTTACCACTCTTCAGCTTGGAAATCGCCTCCCTAACTTCAATTAGGGAGGGAGGGTCCTCACTGATGGGTACGAATATGGTACGCATTATTAGTACCTCCCATAAATATACGTCACATATCTGACGCACGCCGTAAGCATGCTTCTCTTCGTATCTCTCCGAGTCTAGCAGCTGTAGTGATCAGGCGTGTTTTTGCCTCCTCTCTGCCGCAGCCAAACAGCTCAGCAAACCATGCCGTCTCATGGTCCCACAACATAGAGGGCAACCTGACAACCCTCCCTGGGTCAAAGGGGGCCAGCTAGAGATCTTCCCCGGTGCTTCCTCGGGCAGCTAGCTCGGGCTATCTTCCCCAGAGTGAATGGGGACCCATGGCCCATGGTATCTTGCTCCGTCCTCAGGGTAATGGGACCTCCGTCCTAGAGAACGAGCCCCTTGGCAGCGAGGGTCAAAGTTGCCCTCGCTCCCATTACGATGGGCACCCCCCTCGACAGCCGGGATCAAGGTTGCTTCTCCACCCTGACATCCCCTCTAAACCTAACAGTGATAACAGTGACGGCAGTGAAAACGGTGATTACAACATAAACAGAAAAGCAGTTTTATAGCTGGGTAGCATGCCTTGTGCGATCACTTAAAAACAGATGTATAGCTTTGAAGAGATTGAGGTTGGTCGAGTCATGATTGGCTCCGAGACTATGATGTCATAACTATTGTTTACTTTGAAAGCTTATTATTGTGACTTGTCAAAAAGCATTTGCCTTTCTATGCTCGAGGATTTACTGCCAAGAATCGTTATAAAGATATCCGTTTTCAAGTATATTTCGGTTATATCAAATACCTCAGAAATAAATTTAAAAGCTTTGCAGCTATTTTCTCTATACAAGCGTTCCATAACTTTAGCAATCTTCAGAAAATACTTTTTCACTACAGAAGTTTATGAAAGTTTCGCCTTCTGTTTTTATTTTCGTTGTCATTCCTGTTTGGTCACAATGCGAAGTAACTTTATATACATATATCATATATGATCTATTAAATGCAAGAAAATTAAACAATATATTATATATCTGTATATGATATAATACAAACAATTATCCTGACATCCCTGGTATCTATCTACTTACTCGGGCGTCATACCCAACTTCATCGCTACGTCACTGGGTATTGGAAAAGCAGAAGGTATTACTGGATTGACAGCCCTGCCCTGGAATCCTGCGTGACAAAACTACCTGCTCGGTAGCCTACCGAGTCCGGAGAGTGCAAAAAAAAAAAAAAAACTTCCAAGACGGAGGTAAATAATCCCAGGCGTCTTGAAGACGGCCGAGACGATTGTTTCGTTTCTTTTAGGGTGACGTGCTCGTTTGCGCCGTCAGTGGTGCCATGAACGTGCTGTGGCACAGTGGTGGAGCGCCGTCAATCTTTGCACATATTATTTACTAATATCTGAGACGTGCCGATGGAGCGGGCCGAGCAGTATGCACTCTTCGAGGGCATGTACTATGTACATGCGTATCTTACGTTGTCATATTGCACTCATCAATATTCATATACAGACACTGTACTCTTTGTGTTTCCTAATATTACTTTACACGTGCACAACGGGGTTTCACAATCTTTAACTATAAAAGCTAACACTCCCCCTTGTAGAAAATCAAAAGGAACCTGGACAAAACTCCTTACTAAAGAGATATCATGTAAATAAAAGAAGAAAAGTAAACCAACTCGTAAAAAACTAGTATTTAATATGGTAGGTTGGACAACACATAAAAAACAAAAGTAAACTGGTGTAAACATTACCTATGTTACAATCAGCCTCGAGTCAATTGTTCACCACCGTGCAATACAATAATAAATTACAGAAGAGAATGCAGCTCGACTACAGCCTCTTTCTATATACCTGCAACAAGGGCTACTCCAAGCATGCAGTCTTCCGTAAGGATCCTGCTTACTGCTTGAATACCCTTACTCAGGTATATTAACCCGTAGATTGGGAGAGAGAGAGCGTACAGGGAACAAGCAGTTAAGTGCTTGGGAGTGCAAGAGAGTTTCAAATATAAAATATACTATGCATTGAGGACAGCAGTAAAGCATAGTTACAAACAAAAACAAAGTATATATATTTATATTGTAAAAATATATAATCATGTTGCATTGTTCATGCAGGTTGATCATGGTGGTTCCCCACAATGGCGGTCGCTGGT
>NC_091590.1:18556032-18558532 GCF_042767895.1 Penaeus vannamei | reverse complement strand
ATTTTCATTGTCATTATTGTTATTATTACTATCAGGATTATTAATATTATTATTTTCATTATCATTATTATTATTATTATTTCTATAATCATGATAATGATAATAATAATCATTATTATAAATATTATTATTAGTGTTACAATCATTATGAATAATTTTGTTGATGTCATAATTATCATAAATATTATTTTTTCAAATATTGTTATCGATATAATCATTATTATAAAAATTGTTATCAATATCTCTATCAAAATAACGCTAATAACAATCATTATATTTATGGTAATGATAATAACAAGAGCGATAATTACAACAATAATGATAATAATCATAATGGTGATTATGATGATGATGATGATAGTGATATAAAGATGATGATAATAACAATCATAATAATAATCGTAGTAATTAATAATACTGATGATAATACTTGCAATGGAAAATCATAACTCCGTAGGGTTGTAGCTGTTGGTTTGAAACGTGTTACCCAAGTACAGGTAGTGTCCTTGTGGGTTCGGCGTATTTAGTGATAACTCTCAGGTGAGTTAGGGGTGATCCCGAAGTCACAAAGCAATAACTATAAATTGACATAATTGGTTGACTTAAAAAGGCAACATAAAAAGAGCATCCATATTGTACATTTATTTCGCAATGAACTTTCAAAACATAACCAGTGCACAGACAACACATCGTACACTTACTTGGTAAAGCAGGCAACCCGCCACAGCACGAGAAGCACCAGTGAGACACCTAATAATCCAAAAGGGTCTGTAACCACACAAGATAAAAGCCTCTCACTACCGACCTGGCTTGACCTTTTATACTGGTACCTTCCCGCGCTTGGTGATGTTTTAGCCATAATGCACTTTATTCATATAGCAAATAATGTATGGTGAGTTTGAAATAAGTTTAGAAATACATAGAATGAAAAGAGTGATATAAATAACAAAGATGGGCACATAAGATGGATAAATAACAGGAAAGTCTTAAAAAAATGAAAAAGGGGATACGTGAAGAAAAAACGGGGAATAACGAAAAGGAAAACGAGAGAAAAACAAAGCTAAGGTGAATTAGTCGAAGACAAAAAGATAAAATTAAAACAAGGTAAGTAGTGCACAAGTCGTGTTACGTACAGTAGGAGTAGTGTAGATGTAGAGGTATATAACGGACCAATGGGAAAGGTAAGTCAAAGGGTATAAACACAGGTTTATTCTTGTTATTAAAAAAAAGAAAGAAATGGCACAGGAAAACAGCAAATGCACGTCATCTTGCAGGACGGAGGAGTCGGCAAATTATATATAGAGATCGGTCACGTCAGGGGAACAGCCTACGGGATGACCCGCTGAAGCCAAGGGAAATTCACTGCAGTAATATTTATAATAATAGTAATGATAACAATGGTAAGAATAGTAGGGATAAGAATGATAATGTTAATAAAGATGATAATACTAAAAATAATGATAACAATAAAATAATGACAACAATAAAATAATGTAGAAATAAAAGCAATAATGGAAATAGAAATGTTCATAATGGTAGTGATAAAAAAATAATGATAATAATGAAAATAGTTTTTATTATCATATTCATTATTATTGTTATTGCTGCTGTTATTTTTATTATGATGATTATTATTATCATTATTATTCTTTGATTTTTCATTATTATTACTAGTACTACTATCATTATCACCCTTAATAATATTATTATTATTATTTTTATCATTATTATCATTGTTGTTATTATCATTATTACTACGATAATTAGTATCATTATTACTCTTATCATCATTATTGTTACTATTGATATTATTGCATTTATTATTATTGTTATTGTTAAGTTATAATGGTAATGATTATCATCAGTATTATTGTAATTAATATGACTATCATTATTATCATTGTTATTATTTTTATTAGTAGTATGATCATTATCATTTTGATTGTCATCATCTTTATTATCATCATTATTTTTATTTTTATTATTATTATTATTATCATCATTATTAATTTATTATTATCATCATTATTATCTTTGTTATCACTATTATTTTTCTTGTTTTATCATCTTTATCACATAATAATAATATAAGTTATAATAATATAAGTTATAATGGTAATGATTATCATCAGTATTATTGTAATTAATATGACTATCATTATTATCATTGTTATTATTTTTATTAGTAGTATGATCATTATCATTTTGATTGTCATCATCTTTATTATCATCATTATTTTTATTTTTATTATTATTATTATTATCATCATTATTAATTTATTATTATCATCATTATTATCTTTGTTATCACTATTATTTTTCTTGTTTTATCATCTTTATCACACGTGATAAACATAGAAATAACAGTGACTATGGTGATAAAATAATAATGATAATAGCGATAATGAAAATAATGATGATAATAATAATAACATTGATAATGATAATAATATTAAGAATAGTATCAATATCAATGACAATAATAATGATAATGATAATA
>NC_091590.1:18546032-18551032 GCF_042767895.1 Penaeus vannamei | reverse complement strand
GTGTGTGTGTTTATGCATACATATATATTTATAATATATATATATATATATATATATATATATATATATATATATATATATGTATGTATGTATGTATGTATGTATGTATGTATGTATATATATATATATATATATATATATATATATATATATATATATATGTATATATGTATATATATATGTATGTATGTGTGTGTGTGTGTGTGTATGTGTGTGTGTGTGTGTGTGTGTGTGTGTGTGTGTGTGTATGTGTGTGTGTGTATATATATATATATATATATATATATATATATATATATATATATATATATATATATATATATATATACAAAATTATATTCTGCAGTATTATCATTATCATTACTATCATTACTACTACTAGTCTTACTATCGTTATTTTTTTTTTTTTTTGTTATCATTACTAATACTGTTGTTATCATTATTTTTTATTTTATCATTATCATTATTATTATTATCATTATCATTATTATCATTATTTTTGTCTTTATTATCATTATTATCAGCATTAGTGTTATTAGTATTATTTTATTATCATCCAAATCATAATCACTTATTATTATCAATATTATCATCATTATTGTTATTATCATTACTGCCATTATTATTATTATTATTATTATTATTATTATTATTATTATTACTGTTGTTGTTCTTGTTGTTATTATCATTATAATAATCGGAACTATTTTAATCACTATTATCTTGATCCTTAATATTATCATTATCAATATTATGAACTCATTATACAGAGGACCCTTATCATGATCATTGTCATGGTAATTATTATTATCATTAATATCATTTATGCCATTATCATCATTATTACTATTAATATTTTTACTATTATTGTTATTATAATTTTTCTTATCAATATTATTATTGTTATTATTATTATTATTGTTGTTGTTGTTGTTGTTGTTGTTGTGATTATCATTATTATTATTATTCATCGTTATCATTATCATAATTTTCTTTAACTTATTATTACTACTATCATCATCATTATTATCATTATCATTATCATCTTCATTAACACCATGTTATTATTAGGCTAAGATTATCCTTACCATCATTCCTGTTATTTTTATCATCATTATTGTGTTATTACTATCCTTATCATTGTCTCATTTTATCTATTGTCATTATTATTGTTGCTGTTGTTGTCATTATCATCTTTATCATCATGATTATTGTCATTAATGCCATTGTAGGTCTTGTCATTATTATGTTTTTATTACCTTTATGATCATCATCATTATTATCACTTTTATTATTCTATTATCACAGTTTTTATTATCATTATCATTATTATTCTCATTATCATTATAATTATTATCATATTCATTATTATCATTGTTATCATTATTATCATTATTATTATTATTATTATTATCACTGTTCTTAATGTTATCCTTATTTGTTGTTGTTATCATTATCATCATTACCATCATTACTGTCACTGTTGTCATAATTGTTATTACTATTATCACCATTATCATTATCATCATCATCATCATATCAATAATAGTTGTTGGTGTTATTATTATCATTATTATTACTGTTATCATAGTTATCATTTTATTTATTTCATTATCATTATTGTCAATATTATTGTTATTATTAGCATTATTATCATTAGCTCTATCATTATTATTATTATCACTGCTATCATTATCATTTTATTATTATGATTATCATTATTGATATTATTATCATTATTATTATTATTATTATTATTATTATTATTATTATTGGCGTTATTATTGTTGTTGTTATTATCATTATTATTCCTATTATCATCACTGATGTTATTATTATTATCATCATTGTTTTTAATCATTATCATCATTCTTTTTTATCATTATCATAATTATTACTATTATCATTATCATTATTATCGTTATAATGATGATAATGATGACGATGACGATGACGATGATGATGATGATTATCACCTTCATCATTATCATTATCATCATTATTATTATTATTATCATTATTATTGTTATTGTTACCAGGATTATAAATATTACTTTTATTATTACCATTATCATTATCATTACTATTATTATCATTATCATTATTATTATCATTATTATCATAATCATCCTTATTATTATCATCATTATCATTATTGTTATTATCATTGTCATTATTATCATTATCATCATTATCATTATCATTATTATTATCATTATTATTATTATGGTCATTATTTTTCATTATCATTGTTATCATTTCTATTATTACCATTATTGTTTTCATTATTATTTTTTATTTTATCAATATTACTATTTTCATTAATATTGCCCTCAATATTCATTATTAACATCTACTTAATTGGAAACAAATATTGTTACAATTGCCATTCACATAAAATTCTCATTATAGACTAGTCATATTTTCTCAAAATGGCATTTTTGAGTAAAAGTGGGCAAACAGGTCTATCTGGAGCGGTTTTTTCGTGCTGAATACGAATATTGTGTTTGCCGAGGCTGAAAATGCCTAATTAGGTCAGTAATCAAGGTTAAAGGTCAATGAGTGCAAAATCAATGCTCTATTGGACATTCTTCATACAAACATTAAAGGATTTTCAATATATCGAAAAAGAAATTCTACACAGGTCATCAAAATTTCAAAATTAAAGGGAAACCTGAAGATTTGAACTTTTATGGCGAATTTCCCCTTAACGGCAAGACTTTTGATATTTTGTGACACGACCGCGTTCCTTTTGTTTCAAGCAATAAGAAGTGTAGTAAAATAGGCTTTTTAATATTAGTCTGAAGTCATGGAATCTTAGAACAATTTTGAAACCCTTCACATTCCACAGCCTTATTAATTGGTTATATAATTAAGGTAAGGTCAATGGGTACATTTTTTATGTGATTTTTTAAAAAATGTTTTATTTGACATTCTTAACTCCTCTATACTACAGATTTTTCAATATTTTGAAAAATAAATACATAGGTCATCAGAATTTCCAAATTAAAAGAAAACCTGAAGCATATTTGATATTTTAAGACGAATATCTCCTTAACGGCAAGACGATATTTTGTCACTGGGCTGCATTCCTTTTGTTTTATGCGGTAAAAAAAAATGCAGTGAGGCTTTTTCACACTAGAGACCATCTTTAAGACCATATGCATTCTAAAGTTTTCTTAATTAGCAATATAATTGAGGAAAGGTTTATGAGTGCAAATTTACAGTTTGTAACGATCACTGAATTATGAATGAAAAATAGTATTTTTTCAGACCAAATACCAACTGATTAATTCCTGGTATATATGGTTTTGCCAAAGAAAGCTGCAGACCCTATTGTTTGAAGAAATAACACCCTGAGGCATGTCCGAATTCCTAAGCCCTGCCCCCTGCCATTCGTGGGGGGTAGCTCATCTGGTTATTTTCCTTCTCTGAACTGATGACGTAAGACTTTAAGAACTAATTTATGGCCCAAAGGGTCTTACCAAGCATGTTGGCATCAGCGTTCACTTCTACTTGGCTCTATTTCTGTAAGGTGTCTCAGTTTCACTGCACTTACAGGCATCAGTACAGGGCTGGTCTCCCCACTTCCGACATGAGTAGCTCCTGGTTTTATGCATTGGTGCAGCTGCACTGGACAATATCTTTATATGCTTTGGGAATTCGCGGCAGAGAAGTCAAAACGGGTAACAGTGAGCCAATTTTGCACAAAAAAAACATTTAACTTCCCTTAATAGTACGTCTAATTATGAAAACTATGGACCATAAATGGTTTCAAAAATGATCACAGAATTCAAAACTTCAAAATAATGCAAACAAAATCCTACTTTACTGCACTTTATACTGTTTGAAAGCAAAGGGAACGCAAACTTATCTTTAAGGAGATATTCGCCATCTTCTTCATGTCTTCCTTTAAATTTGAATTTTGAATGAACTGTGTAGAGTTTTTTCTTCAATATATTGGGCAATCTTTTATATATTTATATGGAGAATATCCAGATGAGCATTTTTGAAAAAAAAAAAAATGCACTCATTGACCTCATTGACTCACTGATTTTCAGCCTTGGCAAACAAAATATTCTTATTCAGCATGAAAAACCTCTGAAGACAGGCCTATTTGCTTGCTTTTACTTAAAAATGCTTCTAGAAACTTAAATAAGCATATCTAAGTATTTATAATATGTTACTACAGTTTCCAGGATTTTTACTATTATGATTCCATAAGACATACGCATTACGTAGACACATGCGCTTACTGGGAAGAACGCATGACCTTATAATCCTTAGTGCTAATCTTGTATCTAATCTGGTATCACTTTTATTCCCATTTACAACACTGATTTCGTTGTATCTTCAGCGTTCCTTCGTTACTGCAGGCCATAATATCAAAAGTACTGGAATATCCACAGCCCAGTCATCATCAACGTCGTTCCAGCACTCCATTTACACTAATTACGCGAAGCCATGAGCACGAATATCAATAGTTTATTCCCTATGATCCGATGTATGACGGCAAACCAGTGATCTCAATCTGAAGGGAATTAATCCTGAAATCAGTCATGTCTCTCCGATGAACGAGATATGTCTGTTGGCATTTCACATTGCGTTTGGACGCCGAGAGATGGACTGGAATCTTGTTTCATCTTCAATAACAATCACGATAGTAATTCCAACAATAACAAGCAATAATTCCTTTATCTGACGCTTAAAGAAAGATTCATTATACATGTAGTTACTGAAAGACTATTTCGTCAATAGTGATTTTTTCTACCACAGTATCTACTTCAGGGGTATCAAACACGCGACACGCATCACATTTGATGTTTCAGTTTTACAGTCGGCCGTTTTATGTCTGTTAAGATTATCACACACTCTTACAGATTTTTTCTGACTATGTTTTTTTAAAGAATGAAATAGCCTCCTACGTTTTACGTCGCGTTGACTGATGATTAATACGGTAGGGTGTTTAACTTTCTTCTTTATATACATGTGTTTATCAA
>NC_091590.1:18484291-18491791 GCF_042767895.1 Penaeus vannamei | reverse complement strand
TTTTACATCAGTGTCGCTGATATCGAATTGCATTATTCATATCCCATAGTGTGGTCAGTTTCATAGTACACTCGACCATTTAAAGCTTTCTATTTTCCTCGGAAATGTGGCATGGCGTGGAATGACGAGACATCCATTTTATACTGTAAATGTAAATAATCATAATCTAGATACCATAGTATTTGAATTGCACTGTTTGTCTTGGTAGCTGTTAGGAACCGCATGTACTCGTCCATTGAGGGCTGACCAGCCACCTCTTCAGTGACATCTGGTTGTTCTTCAGGAACATTTTCCTCAAAGGTTTCTTGTGTAAACGGTGATGGTTTCTGGTGAATCTGATTTAATAATCACATCATGGGTCCAAGAAAGTCCTGTCTATTGGCCATAAAGGTGCTAGTTGCTCTGGGCTCTTAAAATAGTGGTTCAAAAAGCACTGCTATGCACATATCACAATCTTCTTGCATAAGTTACCTACGGAATGTTAAGTACAAATTGTGTTACACTATCTAATCATTACATTTCAATATATATTCCTGATCAGTCAATGAAATGTAGGAAAACAATGGTATGGTTTTCTTTACATCTCAGTAGTAATACAGTGCAAACAATTTAATGATACAGATTTCCTTCAGGTGGATTGATTGAATAGAATTCCCTCCGGTGAATTGATATGCTTTGTGTTGTCAGTACAGGAATACAAGAGTACACACCAAAATAATGTATTTTTTGATAATTCTTTAGCTATTCACCGTGATTGTTTTCCACTTTTACACAGGAATGAATGCATAGCATAATCTCAGTCCATACGGTTTTCCAGACTGCATCAATGACACTTATTTTTTTTCTGTACAAATGGTAATGTAACACGTTTAAGCATTATCATAATCTTGTTTTGGTCTCGTTAAGAACGTCATAGTACAGTCACAGGAAGAAATTTGTAAGTTTGAAGGTAAACGAAATTCATGTAGAAACATTGTATACTGAATTAAAGTATCGAAGAGAAAGTTTTTATATTTCTGTTTCATGTGCGCAGTTTTATATATATATTTATATAGAATAATATATAGAGGATACATGTAAACTAATATATCCATTATTTTGATATATGTCTAGTTCAATATAATGTGTATTATTGATACTACAATTTTTGGCTGATGCCTTTTTCGAGTTGAATATGTTTTTCACATGGACATGAAGACGCCATTTGTTCTGCAGTAAATAGGATAAAAGGCTCTTTGATTCAATTACATAAAAATACTATAGAGCTTCCACAGGGGAAATATGTTACATATATGTTGGACCGGTTGAGTAATAACAGTGTTCACATTTGATTACGAAATATTTGGGTATCTGAAAAAAAAGAGTTGTCAACAAAATGGTAATTCAAACCAGAATGGAAGAGCTTTTCAAAAATAGTGTATGTATTCAAGATATTCATCAGAGCATGGAATACTTATACTCCCATTTTAAAGTAGATATGCACAGTATTAGTAAAAAGTAACCGTCTATACGTCTATAATAGTATTAGTATAATTATATCAATTAATAATTTCTATACTACTAATATTAATGATAATAATGATGATGACAACATTGATAATGGTAATTATGATGATAATAATCCTCATAATAATGATAATACGAATGGTGATGGTGATTGATAACAAAAATAATTATAATAATAATAAAAATTATCATGATAATAACCATAATTACAATTATGATATTCATCATCATCATCAAGGGAGCTGTCGCCGCCGGGGGCGCATAGCCGCATCCACCCTTCGCTTCCACCTATGAGGATCCCTCATGGCTAGACGCCAGGCAGGGACTCGACCCATCTCTATTTCTTCACGGCAGGTTTGGTCGATCTGCCCAAGCCACGACTTCCTAGGTCGTCCCACAGGCCTCCTCCACCCAGGTTTGTCTCGGACAGACGACCTGATGGGCAGGATCATCCTGAGGAAAGCGAGCCAGGTGGCCGTATAGCCTGAGTTTGCGATCACGGATCATGCAGATAACAGGTCCTGTGCCAGTCTCACGGTGCAACCGTTGGTTGGACACATGGTCCCGCCAACAGTACCCCATGATCCGGCGCAAGGACCTATTACAAAAGGCTTCAAGACGAGCCTTCAAGGCACAGGACAATGTCCAGATTTCGCTACCGTATAGCAAAACTGGTATTATCAGGGCCTTGAAAACCTGTAGCTTGGTCCTTCTGCACAGGTACCGACATCTCCAAATACTCTTGTTGAGAGAGTTCATGACTCCTGCTGCCAGGCCAGTCCGTCTGCTGACTTCATGGTCTGACAGCCCAGAGTTATGAACTGCACTACCAAGGTATGTAAAGCTCTCTGTGACTTCAGTGTCCTCGCCGCAAGCACTAACCGACTGAACAGGTTCTCCTAACAATGCCCCAAATTCCTGGACCTTGGTCTTGGTCCAGGAGATCTCTAGACCCAAGACTTTGAACAGTAGCTCTGCCCAGTATCCAGTCCATGCAAGTGTTGAAAAGAGTTGGCGCAAGGACACAGCCATGCCTCACTCCTGAACTAGCGGGAAAGAAGCTCAACAGGCCCCCACCACACTTTACAGCACTTTCAGTACCAATATACAGGCTTGCTATTAGTCCAATAATCTTTGTTGGAATTCCTTTCAGTCTCAGGATCTCCCAAAGTGACTCCCGATGCACTGTATCGAACGCTTTTTTGAGGTCGATGTAGGCTGCAAGCAGCCCACGCCCGAACTCACGGCGGCACTCAACAATGACTCGAAGCGCGAGGATACGGTCTATTGTGGACTTACCAGGAGTGAATCCAGATTGCTCCAGTCTCTGGTGCCTCAGTAGATGGTCTCTCATATGTCTGAGAAGGATGTGGGCGAGAACCTTGCCTGGTTTACTGAGCAGTGTGATACCTTGGTGATTGCTGCAGTCCCAACGGTCCCCTTTCCCCTTCCAGAGAGGGATGACCACACCTCTCAACAGGTCAGGAGGAACGTTACTGGACCGCCAGATGGCAGCCAGGACAGCATGTAACCCCCGTGCCATAGGTTCACCACCAGCCTTTAACAGTTCAGCTGGTATGCCGCAGATACCTGCTGCTTTACCACTCTTCAGCATGGAAATCGTCCCCCGAACTTCAGTTAGGGAGGGAGGGTCCTCACTGATGGGTGGATCCGGCAGCGGGATCTCGACACTACCACATCCAAGTTAACTGTTGGTGGGTCAACCTGGTACAGCTGCTCAAAATACTCAGCCCAACGTTCCTGCACCGCAACAGGATCTGAAACGATCTGACCACTTACTGAGGGAACTGCTGTCACCGGTGAAGAGGGCTTGGAGTTCAGCTTTTTCAGGGTTTGGTATGCTGGACGAAGCTCATTTACTAAGAAATGGCCATCTACCTCCTCTGCAAGACTCCTAATAAACTGTTCCTTGTCCCTTCTTAACAGGGACCGAGTTCTGTGCACATGAGAACGGTGCAATTCCCGATCCCCTGTCAGACGAGCCACACGACATGCATCTGTGGCTTCCAGTGTCTCCTGCGAGATGGAATTCTGTACTGTTCTCGGGCGTACACCAATCGTATCTTGAGCTGCATCAAGCGTTTCACGCGTGAAGGTATCCCACAGAAGAACAGGGTCTGTCAGATTGTCAAGCATTGCGAAACGATCAGAGATTGCCTCAGCAAACCTGCGGGCACACTCCCCCTCCCTCAGCCTGTCCAAATGAAACACCCTAGGATGATCATTTGACCGCTGGGGAGTTTTGAAGTGGACCCGGAGGGTAGCCACAACCAATCTATGGTCAGTACCACAGAACTCAGCACTCCTGTACACCCTGCAGTTCTGAAGGATCCTCCAACGAGTGCTAACGAGTATGTGGTCGATCTCCTTGGCTGCATTACCCGCATCACTGTACCATGTCCAGCGATGTGGGTCTAGGCGCTGGTACCAGGAGCCAAAAATCCTCAATTTCTGGGACCTAGCAAAGTCCCAGAGAAGGAGGCTATTTTCGCTACCGGCATCAGCTCCTGAACCAAGGGGACCGACAGATATCTCATAGCCAGCTTGATCACAGCCAGATACCGCATTGAAGTCACCCAGAACAATGCGAATATCTCGCCGGGGACATCTGTCTGCCACAGATGTAAGTTTGGTGTAGAACATCTCTTTCACGTCAAGTTTACAAACATCGGTAGGAGCGTACACAGCAATAAGAGACATGAAGCCAAAAGATAGCTTCAATCTCAGTACCATTATATGCTCATCAACAGGAGTAACCTCTACTACCGAGGGCTGGAGTCTGCTGGAGATGGCAATGGCTACTCCCTGGAGATGGTGGCCGTCGCTGCGGCCCGACCAGTAATAGGTGTAGCCACCTACACAGGTCATGCCGCTGCCAGGCCTCCTCACCTCCGGGAAAGCAGCCACCTCAACTCTCAGCCTCCCCAGTTCCCACGACAGTAGAGGCAACCGATCATCCTGACGCAAAGAATGGACGTTCCAAGCCCCCACCCTGACTTCCCGCCTGAGGTTCAGCCTCTGGCAGTCGCTCCGGGTGGATGCCACCTCTGCCACCCCCACCGACGCTGCCCCATATAAAAGGGGGTGGCGGGCTGCGTGCCCCATCATCCACCTGTGAGGTTCCCGAGGGCTTTCCCCCACAAGCTTCACTCTGGGCTGGCGGCCACCAGAGCGCAGGTGAGACGAGTAGTTCCCATTCCCAGCCTGCGCTCCAGCAGTCACCCTCCCAGAAGGGCCCACAGTCTGCCTCACTTGCTGGGTGGGAGGGACTTTTCCCCTCCTCCCAGCCTTTCCATTTATTTGGAACACTGCCGATTGGTTATATCTGGGGGGAGGAGGACTGGCAAGGCCCACCTCCCCCGAGCCTCCCATTAACCCCAGGAGGCTAGGGGGCAGGAGTTGGTACAGGGCCAGGGCGTGTCCACAAGACGGTGGGCCATGACCTTGAACCTCTGGGGCCTCCTGCTGCTGATATTGATAATGATGATATTAATGATGATAATATTAATAACAATGGTGATAATAATAATGCAAACCAATAATAATTATGATAATAATAATTATGATTATAGTAATAATAATAACGATACTAATGATATTAATGATAATAATAATAATAGCAATAATGATAATATTAATGATGATGATAATGATAATAACGATAATAATTATAATAATGATGTGATAATAATATACTATATTAGGGTGATTGTCATGATAGTAGTTATGATTATAAGTACAATGGTATAACAATAACATATGTTGTAAGAAGAGAAGTGGAATAATGATACAAATAGTAAAGTCATAATGATAATAATATGATAATATGTATCAGTGTTATTGTTAGTATAACAATAACACTCGTAATAATGTTTGTGTTAACAATATCAGTGATTTCCATTGATATTACCATAATCATAACTGTCATTTTATATTGTTATAACTCTCACTAGTGCTGTCGATCTCATTATCATCATCCGAGTCCTTATCAGACAGTCATACAATACGAAGCAAAAAACATAGGCTATAAACTTTGGCCAAGAGAGAGCCAAAAACGAGATTTTTCCGAGCGTCGGCGCTTCCTGTCCGAACCTGAATTCGCCTTGGCGGGATGACATGTGCGAAAGAAATGCCAAAATTGCAAAACAACCTTATCCGGAAAAGGGTACTCCATTCACCGTCGAAAGAGCTGTACTACGTTCGTTTAAAATGTGAAACAAATAAATATATATGCATAATCAAATGTTGCCTTAAACGACTCCCCTGCCAACCACTGCACGAACTACGAGTATGAGAGTCCGGCCGCCTCGGAAATCCCTCGCTTTCTGGTTTTGTTATCTTGCGCGCAGAGGCCGCTCGCCTGCGCCTCTGCTTCTGTGACCCAGACTCCATAAACATCATACGGAAGCTTCAACCACGGTCAGGGGCTTAGTGCAATTTGTCTCCAGGACGCTTATACATGAGAACACGCGCGATAGTGCACTAGCCACTTTCTTGCATGCAGAAGAATGAGATAATAGGGATGATTAAGGATAAAGATAGAAAGATCAGTGTAATGTTAGAAATACTGTAGTTAATGAAAAAATGAGTTGATAATGATAGTTATGATAATGATAATAATAATAGTAATGATGTTAATAATAATAAAGAATATAATGATAATAATGATAATAACAATAATATTGGTAATAATAATAAAAAATATTATGGTAATAACATAATCACAATAATGATAATGATAATAATGAGTAAAATTAACGATGGTGAAAAACAGCATTTGTAATAATGAAAGTAATTATAAGGATAATGATTATCATGATGCTGATAAAAACGATATTAGTAATAATGTTAGCAAAAAGGATTGTGGCTATAATGGTGATGCTGCTGCTGATGATGATGAGGGTGATAATAATAATGATAATGATAACAATAATAATGATAGTAACAGCAAAACCTAAACGACAATATTGATACTAATAATGATAATGATGATAATGACAATGAAAATTATAGTTATAGTAATAATAATAATAATAATTCTACTTTTGATAACTATAATGATGATAATTATTATAATAACCATAGCTATCGTACTAAGATCGTAAAAATCAGCTTTTAATGATGATATTGACAATGGAGCAAATATGATAAGAGATTCTGCAAGACAGATTATTACCTTCTTTTCTTTCATATCTCGACACGCCCCCCCCCCCCAGACACAGGGTCTACATAAATTCTTATATACTTAAGAGATCAAGGAATCTCATGACAATTTCTATGATAAAAAGGGTGATACTGAATTTGTTGTCAGTGAACAATTCTGTGATGAAAATTATGGCATTTAATAGATACAAGCCCATCCCTTTACGCAATATACTCGTAGGTTTATGTCATGTTCCTACAGATGTTTTTTTTCCGATAATGTAATATGGAAGTTGACAATCAAGATAACAGTAACACCAATGGAAATCATAGGAATGATAAGGATGATAATAATAACGATACAAATTCTAATACTAACAATGACAATCCTAATACAATAATAAAAACAATATTAATGATGCTCTTAATGATAATGATACTGAGAATGAGGATAATTATAATGATAATAATGATGATAGTAATAGTAATATTAAGAATATTAATAATGATAATGATTATAATAATAATAATAATAATAATAACAGTGTTGATAATAATAATTATAATAACAACAGTGTTGATAAAAATAACGATAATAACTATGATTATAACAAGAACAACAAGAACTATATAAACAATGATAAGAATAGTTATTAATGATCATAAAAATATTGATGATAATAGTATCATTATTATTGATTTTATTATTACTATTATTATTATCATTATCATTATTATTATTTTCATTGTTATTGTTATCATTGTTATAATTTGTATAAGTATCATTATCAATATTGTAATTATTCATTATCATTGCTATCAATTATTATT
>NC_091590.1:18469291-18476791 GCF_042767895.1 Penaeus vannamei | reverse complement strand
GAGCCTGATGAAATTATTGCGAGGTGAGGGGTGGGTGATAGTTTGTGTGATATCATCTGCATACATAATATAGTTACTTTCCCTTGGTGGAGGAGGTGTAGGTGAGGTGTAGATGATATACAGTGTAGGAGATAAAATAATGCCTTGCGGAACCCCACTTATGAGTGGAAAATTATGCCCGGTTAGTTTGCCAACTTTTAATTTTGCTGTTCTGTTTTGGAGGAAGCTGCAGAGGACTTTTGTTAGAGGTCTGGATGCTACACCTTGTCAAATGCTTTAGCTACATCCTGGAGTTTATATTGGCTAGGACAAGTGCAACTTCGTATGCCAGTGCTATTGTGGTCGTAGTTCCTCTCGATTCTCTGAATCCATATTGCTGTGTGTTTAAGAGAAGGTTGTTTTCAAGGTGTGCTTTTAGGCGATTGTTGATTATCTTCTCTAGGATCTTTCCTGGTATGTTGAGTAGGGAGATAGGTCTGAAGTTCTCCGGTCTATTAGGTTTTCCAGCTTTCGGTATAAGTGTGATCAGTGCTTGTTTGAATTTCTTAGGGAAATAGCCACAGGTCAGTGATGCATTGAATATTGCAGTTAGTCGTTGTATCATCATCAGTGGGAGATTTGTTAAATCAGTTTTTATTATTTGATTTGTGCCAGGGGATTTGTTCTTTATTCTTATGATCACATTAACCGTTTCGTCTCTCGTAATTGGGGAGATTAGTGGGTCATCTATTCTGAGGTTTTCCAGGTTAATTATAGGATCTGTGTTCAGGGTGTCAGTGTGTGCCTCCAGTTCCTCCATTACTCTCTCGTCTGTTTCTTCATCAAAAAGTTGGTTTTCGTGTTCTGTGATCTGGAAGATATTGTTCCAGTAGTTATAGTGTATGACTTCTTTCTCAGTATCTTTGAAGTGTTTGTTTCCCTGGCTATCAGAGAGATAAGGGCTGTGTGTTGTGGTACTGCCCATAAGAGTTTTTAGCTTCCTCCAGAATTCCATTGGATCTCTGGTAGTAGCAGAAAGGCGAGTGGTGAGTTCTGCCCATTTGGTTTGATAATGGACTCTACAGGTCTCTATCAGACGTTCCTTGATTAGGCTGTGTTGCGTTCTTAGTTCCTGATTCCAACCTCAGAGATCGGCCAGACTTCTGATTCCTGCATATATAGTTTGGAGGAGTAGTTCTGGAGAACTGCTTGAGTATAGGATGGTTCTGTGTGACCATTTGGGGATGTAAGCTTGCTTTGCATTCATTATGTCCTGAAACCACCTGTCGGTTTCCTGGTCAATGTCTGTTGCTGGTTTTCCCTCCAGGTTGTGCATTGATTTTCCTTCTAGAAATTCTGTATATCTTTCCTAATTAGCATTTTTGTAATCAGATCTGGGAGTAGCTGCGATGAGGATAGGGTTTATAGATGGGTCTAATATGACTGGTATATGGTCACTGGTAGTAAGGTTGCCAGCTGTGATGCGAGTATTAAGATAGCCATACCTGTTACTTAGGACAATATCTGGGCTGGGGGCTGAGTTGTGTCTTATGAGGATTGGAAAATCTGGACCGAGGTGATCAAGCCTTCCCTCTGCCATAAGCCTTGTTATGCTGTTCCCAATATGGTTATTGTCAGAATGTCCAAGTGTCCTATGTCTTGCGTTTAGGTCACCTAGGAGGTACATAGGTATACGTAGCCTTAATAACCTTAATATGTCTGAGATTGGTAGGAATGGTCTGCAAGGTGGTAGGTTGCCAGTTGCCTGTATTATGGGACCTCTGTTTGTATCTACTTTGACAGCTAGAAATTCGTGGTCAAAGTCATGTATGATCTGGTGTTGAAGCCCTTTTCTGATGGCAAGAGCTACACCATCAGATCTTTCCCTAGATTTGTTTTGCTGGTATGTATGGTATGAGAAGATCTTTACCCTCTGATTGTCGTTTTGGCCATGACTGTTTAAGAAAATGATGTCTGGGCTGTGTGAGGCGTAGGTATTGCATAGTTCGTATTTTCTGTTGTGCCAGTGAAGGACATTGTGTTGTATTACTCTGAGGGACATTATTTGGCTGTTTTGGATGATGGTTGTGTTGTTTCAGAGTATTCATTTCTTATGCCTTTTAACTTGTGTCTGCCCTGTATCATTTTACCGTGGACTTCAATAGAGCCTGCCTCCAGATGCCTTTTGATTTTCTCCTCTCTGTTTTTATAGTTCCTGTTGGTATAGAGGAATTTGATATTGCCTGCTTTAATTTCCTTCCCAATCATGATCTTGTCGTAGTTAGCATATTTTTGGGGGTCATGGGTCAGCAGGGATTCCTCCAAATAGGAGTTTTGTGACTGGCTTTTGTTTCCTCTGTTCTTTACTTGAGGTTCCAGTTTGTTGTGGTGGGTTGGTGATTTCAAGTTCCTACTCTTGAGCAGTGTTGTCAGTGTCCATTACTGAGATGGCTGCCTCTAGTGCCAGGACATGTGATAACTCGCTGGTGGTGCTTGCTGTTGAGATAGATGCATGTCTTTCTTTTGGACGGATGGAGGGTTGCTCATCTGTATATGCTGAAGTAGGTTCATTGGTTGCCTGGAGTTCTGGTGCTCTTGCTGGGGGCTGGCTTGTTGTTGGGGGTATGATCTGGAAAATGGCTGCAGAATCAATGCCATTAGGGACTTCAACCTCTGGCAGGTTTCCTGTCCTTAAGCCCTTTTTAACTTCTTCAGCATAGGTGCCTGGCCTTCCTATGTTGGCAAGATGTGCATTGATCAACACAACCAGTACCTTCACTGACAGGTCATTGGGTAGAGCTAGAACCTGTTTGGTTGATGCTGCTTCTATAAGGGCTGCATCTGCCGCCTTCTTGGCAACAGTGCCATATGGTAGTTCTGACCTTTCTTTTTCTCTTGTCATCTTTTCTTTTTCTATTCTTTGGATGACTTCCTTTCTAGTTTTGCACTTGCCCGAAAGGGTCCTGTGGTTCTCACCACAGTTGACACATTTTGGGTTTTGTCTGTTCTGGCAATCTCTAAATGTGTGTCCTTCTTGGGCACATTCACTGCATATCTTTTTCTCTTTGGTTGGGCATGAATTCTTGACGTGTTCGTATGAGTAGCATACCATACATTGAGGAACATTGGTGTATCTCTCATACTCTATGTTTCTTTGTGGAGTAGAGAACCAGAAGAGTCGAAGTACAGTTTCCTTAATTTTCTCTGCCATGGCCATGGTCCTGAGTCTGACTTTTATGATGTGGGCCTTTTCCATGATGTATACATTGTCTGTCTTCGTAAAGGGAGCATTTTTTGCGATTTCAGCTTTGATGGCGTTTGCTGGCTTTTTGAGAATTTCATCATCAATACCTTTGAGGACGAGTGTCATTCTTGCTCTTTTTTGGGTGACAGTATTGGGAAGAATCCGGCAGCAGTAAGGGCATTTCGTGTAGATTCTTCATAGATATTGTTGGTGCAAATGTCCGTGTCAGTGATTATGATGTATCCATCATAGGTGGTGATGAGTTTGACGATTCTTGTGTCTTTCTGGCATAAGATCTTTAGCAGGTTCGAGCATCTCTCTGGGGATGGTCCACCAATTGCTCTGAAGCGAACCTTTGACATGGTTACATATTATTCAGTAGCAAAACAAATAAAAATCTTGCAGGTTGTCCTACGCCTAGGCACCAAAAAGCCGAGGGAATTACAAACACACCACCGCGCACTTGCTGTAGACAGTTGTAGAATGTGTGTTCCCAGAGCTGGCTTAGGAGACCCCTTGTGGGGACCTATCCCTATATCTATCCACTAGAGTTGAGGTCTTATGAAGGGCCTCAAGATTCCCTGATGCCTACTACTCGACCCTCCAGCACCACAGGACAGGAGATCCCCCTGTGTGGGCTGGACTTTTTGGTGTGGTAGACGCTCTGCACCCCAATCCTCCTACAAGGGAAGTGTGATCATGCCACTGCAGCACAGGCGAATGTTGGAAACTACGGTTTCCCGCAGGCCCAGACTGCACCAGGAAAGGAAGCAAGAAGGCAAGAGTTAGGCACCGAAAAGTCGCCCTTGTTTCGAGGTCACAAACAATGGCCAAGGACCGAGGGGCCCAACCAGAGCTTGTTACCCTGCTGTACAAAGGAGCGGTGAGGAGGTGCTCATAACCAGAGAAAGCCTGGCCAATGTCATGGCGGACCACGATAATTGGCGGAGCTCTCTGTGTAGTTAGCTGTCAAATGATCTCAGAAGCTGTCAAATAACCTCTTGATGATGCCACACTATGGAGGTGGCCCTGGTGTCACGCAAAATAGGTGACGATGCCGCCACCATGCGAAGCAGGTGACAATATGCCGCAGAGCGAAGCAGGTGACAATGATGCTGCAAAGCAAAGCAGATGACAATGCCACAAAGTAAAGCAGGTGACAATAATGCCGCAAAGCGAAGCAGGTGACAATAATGCCGCAAAGCCTGTTTCCTGACAGAGCAAGCCAGGCTCCAGGCAAAATGCCTCTTGGCACAGTTTGGACACTTGGCAATTGTGTCCTGGCCATCTTTGTGTGCCGTGATGCACACTTCTGTTTCATGTGCCTTGCTGCACACACCACATTTGGCTTTGGCCTTGCAGTTGGCCTGGTGGTCCCAGGTCAAGGGTGGTGATTGGGGCTTCCTTGAGGGTGACCAGGACTTGCCTAGTTGGAGATTTCCCTTTGGTCATGCGGGAAGCCTCCACCACTTGAGGGAGAGACGTGATCACCTCCATGTCAAATCCTAGTGGAAAACCAAGTAGCACCATCTTAGTTCTTTTCTCTTGGGAGGTCGGTGGTGAGACATACACTTTTCTCCCATCTTTGAGCACCTTGGTTTCCTGCAGGAAGCTCAGGGTGGCTTTGTCTTTGGGCACGATGATCATGCCCTCATCTCTGAGTCTGATTTGCCTTTCCTTTTCCAATGCCCTAACCAGCTGGTAGGCATTGTCAAAGTCTTCAGGCCACCCTGTGTCACTTTGCACCTCCCCTTTGATTGGGTTTAAGGCCTTTAGTTGTAGGAGCAGCTGGTTTGGCTGGTTCAGCTTGAATCCCTCCTTGACTTAGAGAATGCTGAGGAGAGGTTAGATTTCTCTCAGGAGAGGCCAGCCCTTGAGTCCAATTGCTGGACTATTTCATGGACAGTCTTTGTTAGGGGTGATTTTTCTGTCTTGTCCATTTTCTTTGTTGCAGACCGGACATGATCGGCCTGCACTTTTGCTTTCTTCTGTACCCCTGTAGACTTGTAAGGCTTCAGGGTGACTGCCTTGGTCAATTCCATGCTGTGGTCATTATCTTTTTTATCAGTTAGAGAGGGGGTGGTTTTGTTTGTATAAGCCATATGATATTAGCACTTGTTCAGCCTCATGCAGCCCCACCCACCACGGAGTCCAAGTGGAAGCTGTATGTTAGAGCACATTCTTTAACATCCACAGGTGCTAATGTGAGGGTATACGTAGCCACTGTGTTGTTTGTGGGACCGCGCTCACGGGACCTGTGTGAGGCCAAACAACACAGCAACCACTTGACTCCAGTCTCCTGTTGGAGACTAGCCAATTGACCTGACCGGGCCAGTCAGGCCGCACGTCTTGCTGGAATAGAGGAACAAAGAGGTGTGTTGGTAGCCGCAGGGCAAACTCATTCACGGCATCACTCAAATTCCAGGACTCCTGTCTTCTCAGTGCACATGGCTGCCATGCACGGCAAAAACATGGGTAGGTCATAGAACCTCAGGGGAGAGACCATAGGGGATGCAGACCCTCCTACTGGATAAGCATCATTGAAAGTGGGGCTCAGTTCTTCCTAGGTGTTAGTCAATGGGGGCGGCTGCCTCAGCGGGAGGAAGAGGGAGCAGTCCCAAGACCAGCCAGCCTAGGAAGTTGAGTTGGTTTGTGTGATAGGATGACACCTCTATTTTGGCTGAGGCCCATTCTAGTAGGTCAGTCAATGGGGAGGGCCACCTCAACGAGAGGGAGAGGGGGCCACCCAAGGACCAGAGTTACTAGGGGGTCTTTTATGGGTTTGTATGAGAAGACACCTCTATTTTGGCTAGGGCCCCTTCTAGTACGTTAGTCCATAGCGAGGGCCGCCTCAACGAGAGGGAGAGGGGGCCACCCGAGGACAAGAGTGATTAGGGGGTATTTCATGGTTTTGAAAAAGAGGATAACACCTCTGTGTTGGCTATAATCTGCGAAGCCACCCAAAGGCTTAACAGAAGCAGGGATAGTACCATGACACTATCCTGAGGTTGTGTGCTTCGAGAATGACATCTCTTTCTGGCTTTTGTCCTTCCTGGGGTACTAGTCAGTGGGCAAGGCCGCCTCCACGAGAGGGGAGAGGGGCTCACCCAAGGATCAGCACACCTGTGGAAGGGACAAGTTTCTGAGGTGCCACCCCAAGGGCTCTTCAGAAACATGGTAAGGCATTAACCTCAATAGTGCCATACCATCAGGGACACTGTTCAGTTTAGGTGCAGCTAATATAACACTGAACAGGTGTTGGAGGGGAGCTACCTGCCTAATCACGGCTAGCAGAGCGAGTTAAAGTGGCAAGTTAAGAAGGTCTGCCTGACCAGTCCCTATCAAAGAGCGTCAACTCTGTATGTGCACCATACGGCAGGCATGCTAAGGCCCCCCAGACACACCCTCCCCTTTGGAAGGTAAAGGTCTGCCCACGTCCGAGCACGAGCCCAAAGATGGGGTCCAATTCACCAAAAGGTGCACAAAGAGTCATCCTAATGCTGAAGTAGTGGTGATAGTAAAAACGGCTACAAGGGCAAAACCAGCTGCGAACAAGGCAGGCAGGTGTCAAGGCATGCACTACCAGTGCACAGTGCAAACACAGAAGGATCACTCAAGCTGGGGTTGCCACTAGTGGAGGAGCCAAATCCTCTCTTTAGCAGGCCTCCACGACGACCCCAGAACCATCATGTCCCCCCCCGAGGGCCGTCCCGCAGCCAGGGCTATAACCTCATCACAAGGAGAGGAGAGCGCCTGCCAGGGAGGAGCCAAAGGGGAGGGGCTGAAGGTCTTTGGGCG
Source organism: Penaeus vannamei (assembly GCF_042767895.1). Classification (NCBI taxonomy): domain Eukaryota; kingdom Metazoa; phylum Arthropoda; class Malacostraca; order Decapoda; family Penaeidae; genus Penaeus; species Penaeus vannamei. The sequence goes on along the minus strand of NC_091590.1, from coordinate 18,469,770 downwards.
TGATCACCTCCGATTTATGCTAGCACTGTAAAGGGGAGCTATGCATGTTGAACGGCGGCCACCAGGGTCCTCGTAGAGCGCCAGGAACCTCACATGAAAGAGAGCGAGAGCAAGGGCTAGCGCAGGGGCGGGGGCGGGAGCGAGAGCGAGTCGAGGGAAGAGAGAAAGAGGTAAAGGTAAAGATAAGAAAAGTGGGAAGAGAGAGGAGAAAGGAGAGGAGAGGTCCTGGTGCTCAAGTATACAGCTGATCTCGGCTGTATACTTGAGCTTTAGTACCATTAAGCTGTGCCACCCATCTGGGACCAAGAGAGTCTGTGGTCCAAAGAGCGAACCGTGAGGTGTCCGTGTCATCCAATCAGGTCTTGGCATTGAATCATCGAGAAGTGGCTGATGGTGAGGTGCGAGGACAAGGCTGTGTACCTGTGTGACTCAACTTGGGGAACTGTGCCGAGCTGCAGGTCGTGCTGTTACATTGTTGC
>NC_091590.1:18459291-18466791 GCF_042767895.1 Penaeus vannamei | reverse complement strand
CAAAAAGCTAAAACGAGGATGAACTGTTCGGCTATATTACATTCCTCCTAACCCAAGATTTGTTATAATGAAATAAAATGCCAAGATAAAAATACAATACCGGGGGTGTCGTAGTCATGAGACTCGACGGAGGTTACATCGCTTACACTTTGAGAAGACGCTTTAACACAAACTACATATTCATCGATGGAATAATTTCCTGCATGATTTTTTCAGGTTATTTTTGAGAGAAAAAAATGAGGCAAATTTCTTGCCTGGGAAATTCCTACTCTCTCTCTCTGCTTCTCTCTCTCTCTCTTCCTCCCTCCCTCCCCCTCTCCTTCTCCCTCTTTCTCTCTCCCCCTCCCTCTCCCTGTCTCTGTCTCTGTCTCTCTCTCTATCTCTCTCTCTCTCTCTCGCTCTCGTTCTTGTTAGTATGTGTGTGCGTGTCTAACCTCATATCAAATATATGTTGACGTAATCTTAATGTGCATCACATTCGGATAATATATATCCCTCTTTTCGAATACAGTTTGCTTGATTGCAATATTAGTCGTGGTATCGTCGTTCTTAGTCAGCGGAATATAAATCGCATGCACGGCCAAGCTCTTGATAAATCTGAGGCTGCATCCGGTTGGATGTGCAGGAGTCTCGCTTGCTCAGACGGGGTTCACACATGGTGCAACTTGGAACCGAAGTGCCGCATCGGTTTCGGTGGCCAAAATTTGGCAATCATAAATTATAAATCCGCCCGTATTTCATTTGTACGCACGGATATACTTGAAATCATACTTCATTTGACAGCGAAACTGAAGTCGCAATGTTTTCGCATGAAGTTGGTACCTTACGCCTAAAGTTGCTTATTTTGATGTAAAATAGGGTCTTGATTACCAGCATGAAAGTTTAAGAATCAAATCGAGAAAAGGAAACGGCGTTACAGTTCACAAATTCCCTAAATATGAACTAAAAAGAAGTAGATGGATGTACTTTTGTGGGAGAAGAAATCTTTTCATTACTGAGTGCCGTGATCTTGTATGCTTTTTTTTTTTTTTTTTTTTTTTTTATACAGTTCTTGGAAAAAAATGAAATGAAAAAAAAAATTACTAGTTACCGAAAATTTCAGTAAGAATAAGAGGACTAAATTATATTGCAATGATAGGGGTGGATCTCCTGCTTATGAAGATAATTATTTTAGTCTGCTAAATGCTTGGTGTGTAACATGGTGATATCGTTATCCGTTTGTTTGAAACAGCCAGCAAAGCTTGGGCTGCCATGCTCAACCGAATATACAAAAGATCTTCTGTGACACAGATGAGCTATATATTTAGTAGATGGGAGCTCGAGGTTGTTTTAGTGCTGCTGCTTGCTGGTCTGGTAATCTTCGTTTACTCGTTTACTCACTCATTTATTCGTATATTTTACTTGTTTTAGTTTTTGAATTGTTCTTTTATTATAGGTTTTGGAGTCGCTTGTTTTACTCTTAGCCGCCGTCGGGGCTTTTTACTCGTTGTGCCTCAGTATGTGAGAGCATACCCTGCGTTTGATGGTTGTTCCATGTTGGCCGTCCCCTTAAATAGATGGCGCCACTGTCAGGCATCACATACCCGCTTTTATTTTCTTAGGGTGGCTAGGGTATATGTATTTGCTGAGCGCCATCACTCCGGGTTGCATTTTTCAGCTAGAGCAGGTCGCAGGGTTTTTTTTTATCGTCTTTTCGGCCGGTGTTTTGATTCTGCCGTGATCCACCCACGTTCTCAGAGATAAGTATTCCAGAATTATAGGTTTTTATGAAAGCACAACTCTTAACTGGCACGGGAATAACTGCTTGATAACTACCTATGGGTTTATGTGGCTGAGGGTTTGGCCTTTACTTCCGGTCTTATTTGTTCGTTTGTTTTGTGGTTTTAATGTTTTGTCCTGTGGCATGTTCTTAATGTTTTGTCCTGTGGCATGTTCTTAATGTTTTGTCCTGTGGCATGTTCTTAATGTTTTGTCCTGTGGCATGTTCTTAATGTTTTGTCCTGCGGCATGTTCTTAATGTTTTGTCCTGTGGCATGTTCTTAATGTTTTGTCCTGTGGCATGTTCTTAATGTTTTTCTAATGTGACTGTTTTTTTTTTTTAATTTGTTTAATAAATATTGTAATAGTACTGTAAATGTTTTGGTTACCCTGCACCATGATACGTCCATCTCAAAGTAAAGATAAACAGGGATCAGTAACGATACATTAATTGGGCACTACAACCCATTTTTCGTGGCAGTGGTTAGGATCATGTGCAGAGCAATTAATACAGTTATTGCATGCTATTTTATCAGTTTTACTTTTGTAAGTTTTTACATTGTTGATTTTGATGTGCTTTTTAGTGTTTTGTGTGTATAGTGTTCGGTGGAGTGTTATTCTTGTGCACCATGTGTTAGTGTTTGTGAAGTGTTTGAAATTTAGCAGTGTTCGTGAAGTAAAGTGAATAATCTAGTACCGTACCCTGATATATATTAATAGAACAATGGTTCGCAGGAGAGATGGTCTGTCTGAAGCAGCAGCCGGTAGCTCGACAGAACGAGAGGAGGAGCAGCAAACAACAGGTTCTGGTGATATATCTAATTTACAGGAAATTTTACAAAGTTTAAATTCAAAAATGGACATTTTCCAGACGTCTATTCAAGATACGAGGCAGCAATGTGCCGACGCATTAAGTCGGGTGGAGGCACAAGGGACAATGAATCAGCAACAACAAGAGTTTAACGAGAAAATAACACAGGAACTTGGAAGTATAAGGTCACTTCTTCGGGATATATGTCGTCGACCATCCCAACTGACAGCAACCAGCTGTGGAGCTGAAGGGGATACAGAGTCAATTACAGAGAATGGGGCTGCTTCTGCATCTACAGTCATCCCTGTGGGACATCCTCTTCCATTAAACCAAGTAGGTGATTCTATTATTCCACCTTTAGATGGTATGCACACCTCGTGTAACCCAGACCCGAATGTGCCTGTTCCAGGTGTTCCTTTCCATCCTGTGCCATTGTCGTCTGCATCTTCTGGAACCCGAAGTGATGGTTGTTGAACCTCGTAACCAGATACCAGTATTTGAAGCAAAGTCGCCAGCTGCAAATCCCCTCGAACAAAACAATGAACTCGACTACTGGCTCAGACAAATTGAATTGCAGTGTCGCCCTGCAGATGATGAGACTCGCATCCGTGCTGCCAGGATGCACTGTAGAGGTGACGTAGAAAGAGTAATAAACTCCTCCATATTCTTTGGTGTAATTTCTTGGACAGAGTTCAAAGCCAAAGTTCAAGCCAAGTTCCGTGGTACATCGAGTGCAACCGAATTCCTCAGTCTGCTTGCTTCCAAATACCTATGAGATGGGCAGTCGCCTCAGGATTTCCACTTAGAGGTTGAGTCGGCTGCTTTATCAGGACAGCAGGATTACACGTCTCTAGGTGATGTAAGTGAACTAGTTAGACGTACATTTATGGCAGGACTTCCACCCTATTTACAGTCGTCATTGGCATCTCTTAACCAGAGTAATATGGAAGATTTGGTAGCGGCTGCACAGCGCGTATGGGCAGTATGGCAGAGAGCACGGCAACCAAGTAACACACGCTATGGTACTCAACCAGAACGAAGTGTGCAGTTCACCAGTCCTCCACCAGATGATGGCAGTGCTCATGTGGCAGCTACTGCTCGTACCAATTCTGCTGCCTACTGCTATTATCATTGTGCCCAAGGACATTGGACTGTCGCATGAAGCCCGAAGGTAAAGTTTGCTGGGTATGTAAAAGATTCGGCCATGTTCGTCAGAATTGTCCCTTTCGTGAATCGGAAAGGGGACCTTCTACATCAGATTCCACGGCAACACCGAGTTATTCCTCCAGAGCAACTGAGCAACCCCGCAATCCAGACTAGTAGTGGAAGACCCCTTGTGACACTCATGGTAGACGGACACCCTTTTCGCTGTTTAATTGACACTGGAAGTGAGGTAACATTGCTTAAGAATTCCTCTAAACATCATTTACAGTCCAGCCGATGGCATAAACCAACGCGATTTCTTGCTGGGGTAACAGGCACTACATTAGCAGTGACTGGAGAAGTAGATGCAGTATTTTCCGTCTCCGCAAGTAAGTCTTTTGTTCATCGTGTATGTGTTGTTGAAGGCCTCTCATTTCCTGGTGAACTTTTGGTGGGCACAGACTTGTTGAGGCGATTTGAATACAGTCTTGTTGGTGATCCATCTCCTCAGTCTGGTCATCTTAAGCTTGATGAAGTCATTCTACCTATTACATATACAAATACATCATCTCTAAGAATCCATATTATCTCAAAGCGTGTTATCTCAGAAAATTGTGAACAACCTTGTGTTTCTAGTGATTCGGCTGACGCTAACAGAAGTACCATATATGTTAAGAAGAAAATGACAGTTCCTTCTAGGTCTGGTAGATTTATTCCAGTTGTGTCTCCATCTGTTAAACGTGAAGAGTATTTAGTGATTGAACCAATATCAACCATTGTGGCGATTCCTTCTGCTGTCCTCTCCCCTAAGAAAGATCTCTTAATATGGGTAGTTAATTTACAGTCACGCCCTGTGACACTTTGTAAAGGAACATCTCTTGCTCGACTCTTGCTTGTCACAGGCGATGATATTATTGATAGTGCATCTTTAGATAAGCCAAAACCTTCTGCAAATGGTCTACATCCAGTCGAAACAGATGCTACGTCCACTTCTACCGAGCATCTTGATTTATCCTTGGACGACTTTGACAAATTATATGGCGAACAAGATTTTGGATATAGTAATGATCAGTTCATGGTTTTCCCAGAAACCACTTGATCATAGTGAAAAGATTGATGTTGCTGCTGTATCTGCGCCAACTCTGACCAATTTACCTGTGACTGCTGATGAAACTCGTAAGGTAACATTACCATGTCTTAACCATTTAGACATTTCAGAAAGAGAATGCATAGAAACACTTTTGCTAAAATATCCAAATCTTTTCAGCTCTGATATCACCGACATTGGTACTGTACCCGGTGTTGTGCATAATATACCAACAGGAGATGCTGCACCAACAGTTACCCGTCAGTGGAGACTCCCTCATACTGCAAGACAAATTATCCGGGAGCAGTGCGATATGATGGAGAAAGCTGGAGTGATAGAGCCATCGACGAGCCCTTGGCTTTCGCCAGTTGTACTTGTGAGGAAGAAAGATGGTTCTGTAAGATTTTGCGTAGATTTTAGAAATCTTAATGCACTCACTGTAGCCGACAGTTATCCCTTACCTCCAGTTCAGCAAATGTTAGATGAGCTCAATGATTCTACAATCTTCACTTCTCTTGATGCTTGCAGCGCATATTGGGCTATCCCTGTAGCACCAGATGACAGATCTAAAACAGCCTTTTCAGATGGTGCTCGAGTGTTCCAGTTTTGTAGAATGCCGTATGGGCTCTGTACTGCTCCTCAGACTTTCCAGCGTACAATAAACCTTGTGCTTGCAAGTGTTCTGGGTAAGCATACAGCCGCCTACTTAGACGACATTGTTTTTTCTAGAGGTTTACAACAGCATCTTAAAGACTTGAAGGACACATTAGATTTAATCCATGCTGCCGGTCTAAGACTTAATCCAGATAAATGTGAGATTGCAGTACGTAGCTTCAAGTTTTGGGGACATAATTTCTGAGAGGGGGATACTGCCTGACCCAGATAAAGTCTCCACTATAGCAGACATGCCAAGGCCCAAGGACGCAAAAGGCGTAAGACGTTTTTTAGGAGCCTCTGGATTCTTTAGGCGCCATATTAAGAATTATGCTGCAATTGCCTCTCCACTCTTTCAGTTAACTCGCAAGGATGCAAAGTTTCAATGGAACCCTGATGCTCAGCAGTCATTTGACAAGCTTAAGGCTGCTTTAGTTTCTGCCCCAGTCCTACGCAACCCATGTTATGAGCCTTTTGAGGTACATACAGATGCTTCTAAAATGGCTGTAGGTGCTTGTCTTATGCAGCGAGACGATACAGGTGTTGCCCATGCAGTTGCGTATTATAGAAAATTAAGGGGAGCAGAAACACGTTACTCAGCTACGGATAGTGAAGCTTTAGCTGTTGTAAAAGCTGTTAGAGCTTTCGACCCTTATATATATGGACGCCGATTTACAGTCTTTACAGATCACCACCCTCTTTGCTACATCTTTTCCAGAATGACCAAAAGTCGTGCGATGTCCCGCTGGTGTGTCGAACTGCAACACTATGACTTTAAAATCGTGTATCGACGTGGCAGTGACCATCAAGTTCCAGATATGGTCTCACGAGCTGCAGCAATTGCATCAGTTAATATTGATACCTTGGACCCAGCACTGCTTAGGGCAGAGCAGAATGAAGATCCATTGTTAAAGGAAATCATTACATACTTAGAAGGTGGACAGTTGCCAAAAAGTAAGCTTCCAACATGTATCTGTGAGTTTGAAATAAGTAATGGTGTTCTATATCATCTTCGTGAGCAGAGTGATTGTCTTCTCAGACGCGTTGTAGTACCAACACAGCTTCAGCGGTCTGCTTTACGACTGGCACATTGTGCACCACTAGCTGCACATCCAGGTGTTTTTCGTACATACACCAAGGCAAAACAATTATTTTATTTTCCTAATATGCTTTCCAGGACTAAGCAATTCGTCCGAGAATGCCAAGAGTGCCAGATTAGGAAAGGCTGTGCTTCCAGGAATGCACCCCTTGCTTCAGCACCTGAAGTCAGTCGTCCCTTGGAACGTGTCTCAGCAGACCTTATTCAATTGCCACGGTCCTCACGCGGAAATCTCTACGTGTTGGTAATAGTAGACCACCATTTTGTAGAGCTGATACCTTTGCCAGAGAAAAGGGCTTGTACTATTGCTGAAGCTTTTAGATAGTTACTTTACTATTGGAACTACAAACAGATTGGGGCGGTGAATTTAATAACAGGCTTATGTCTGCTGTATGTGAGGAATTACTCATCCAGTTCAGAGTGACACTGCCATACCATCCACAGGGAAATGGGGTAGTACAGCGAACAAATAGAGTAATCAAGGCTGCCCTGACTGCAATATGCACACATAATGTCCGCACCTGGGATTACTATATCCCCAAGTAAGACTTACCTTGAATACCAGTGTTCATAGACCAGTAATGGACCAACCTCTCTACCTTTTTACAGGCCATCATGTAGATATCCCTGTAGGATTGGCAAAACGACCTGTGTTTGATGATGACTCTCCTTGCTAAATGTTTTGGGAACGTTTAGAAGCTTGGAAAGCAGCACAAGAAGCCTCCCGCATCGCACAGCAAACATGGACAAGAGACTACGATCAGTGTATCCGGAGGAACCTCTCATTGAAAGAAGGCTCGTTAGTACTTTGTAAAGTGAACTTACGTACTAATACCTTGGCTCTAAAATGGACAGGTCCCGCAAGGATCATAAAGAAGGTCGGTCCTGTAGTGTACATTGTGAAAGACGTATGCAGAACGTGCCAAGAAGAAGCGGGTCCATGTGAAC
>NC_091590.1:18436951-18444451 GCF_042767895.1 Penaeus vannamei | reverse complement strand
TATCATTATTGTCATTATCAACATAATTATCATCATTATTGTTAATAATAACGTAATTATCATGAAAATCATCATAGGTACCTGAATTAATGTTAAAATCATCATAATTATCATTTAAAAGCGAAAAACGTTTTTTTTTCGATCTTTCTTTCAAAATACGCTAGATTTTGCCGTTTTTTCGACTTTTTGGATTTTATTAGTTTTAGCCTTTATTTCATTATAAATTGACTCTATTATTATTATTATCATTATTATTATCATTATTCTTATGGTTATCATCATTAGAGTCATTATCGTCATGATTATCATTATTGCAGTTATAATGATTATTATGCTAATTATTACTGTCATTTTCATCATTATAGCTATTTTTATAATGATAATAACAATAATGATAATTTTAGAAATAATAATAACAATAATCATGAAAATGTATGTATATGTATCTTAGTCTGAGTTGCTCTGAATAAAAGTCCGAATCTAATATTTTGCAATAATATTTATTCACATCAAAATTTAGGAAGCTTCCCCTTCATTCACGCAAACCGTTTTCTATGGAGAGACACGCTTGCCCGTTCATTTTCACAGCACAAATGTACATGAATAAAAATACAACAAATAATGATATCAAGGATAAAATGACATTTACATATATGCCAATAGATAGATGCGGGATTGAAAGGGATAGAAATAGATAGATAGATGAGGGATAGAAAGAGATAGAAATAGATAGATAGATGATTGGATGGTTAAACAGTTAAGAAAGTAGAAGTATTTTGAAATTAGTTTTTATGAAAGAGGAAAATCCATAATATCAATAAAGAGTATCTTTTTTACGATATCTTTTTTAGTTTATCATTCACTTTCATATAACAACCCGATCAAAATTGTGCAATCAGGCAACTGGAAATCAATGCTAATTTTGACAAATATAGATTAACAACGAGGATAACCAAATTAAAATATCCTAATCGTAAAGAGAAAAGAGAAAGAAAGAGAGAGGGAGAGGGAGGGAGGGAGGGAGAGAGAGAGAGAGAGAGAGAGAGAGAGAGAGAGAGAGAGAGAGAGAGAGAGAGAGAGAGAGAGAGAGAGAGAGAGAGAGAGAGATGGATAGATTAATAGACAGACAGAGACAGAAACGGAGAGAGAGAGAGAGAGAGAGAGAGAGTGAGAAACAGAGACAGACAGACAGGCAGACAGAGAGATGGAGACGGATAGATGAATGATAGACAGAGAGAGAGAAAGAGAGAGAGGGGGTGGGGGAGGGAGAGGGAGAAAGAGCGAGCGAGCGAGAGAGAGAGAGAAAGAGAGAGAGAGAGAGAGAGAGAGAGAGGGAGAGGGAGAAAGAGCGAGCGAGCGAGAGAGAGAGAGAGAGAGAGAAAGAGAAAGCGAGAGAGAGAGATGGATAGATGAATAGATTGATAGACAGACAGAGAGAGAGAGAGAAAGAGAGAGAGAGAATGGCTTATTTTGTATTGTTGTGAAGCAAGATTATTAAAAATGACCCTTCACTTTCACAAAAAGAAAAAATAAATAATTTCTTTGGCTAGATATTTTGGGGGCAGGAGATGGAAGAGAACATGATGAAGATGAAGGAGAAAGAATGAAGCAAAAACATTGATAAGGAGAAAAATAAGAACAAAAACAAAAGTAGCAGTGATAGAAGAATCAGAATAAGAAATTCTTTTCTCACTTTCGCTTTAAAAGAAAAGTCTCAATTTCCGGATAAAGTTTCTTCACTTTCACTTAAAGAAAATGATCTTAGTTCCCGGATCTCTGGTAGGGAAGGGGTGGAGCCACGGAGATGATCGCCCCCTGGGGTTGGTACCCCCCCTGGTCGGCCACGAAGGAGATCTCGACGGGGACGCCCTCGGGGGATTCGTATCTGCGGGGAAGGGGTTTCATTGAGGATGCTGAGTCCGTTGCCGGACTCGAAGTCGAAGGAGTAGCCACCGTAGGCGTCCTGCGTCTGAGTAAAGGAATCAAGGAAATAGGTATTAAACACAGTAACAGAAAGGTGCAAGGGCGAGAAATACAAAATGCTAATGATATCAAAACAATAATGGTAATGGAAATACTAATTATATCAAAATATTAGTAAGAAAAAAACCTTTTTCGCTTTTAAATGATAATTATGATAATTTTAACATTAATTCAGGTAATTATGATGATTTTCATGATAATTCCTTTATTATTAACAATAATGATGATAATTATGATGATAATGACAATAATAATGATAATAATATGATAATTATAATGATAATTTTGATAATTACTGCAATAATAGCAATAATTAACTCTATTCTAATAATTTTCATACTAATAATGACAATAGAAATAATAATAATATCATTATTATTGTTATTATAATGAGAATTATTGTCATTATTATTTCTAAAATTATCATTATGAAAATAGTTACATTAATGAAAATGACAGTAATGATTAGCACTATAACTGCAATAATGATAATGATAATAAAGACTATAATGATGATAATCAGAAGAATAATGACAATAATGATGATAATAATAATCATAGAGTCCATTTATAATGAAATAAAGGCTACAACTAATAGAATCCCAAATGTCGAAAAAACGGCAAAATATAGCGCATTATTATTACATTATTATATGAGTATTATTATTGCCTTTTGAGAGAAAGGTAAAAAAAAATAAATAAATAAATAAACTTTCTCTTAAATGATAATTATGATTTTAACACTAATTCAGGTAATTATGATGATTTTCATGATAATTCCTTTATTATTAACAATAATAATGATAAATATGATGGTAATGACAATAAAAATAATGATAATAATAAAATAATAATTATAATGATAATTTTGACGATTACTGCAATAATAGCAATAAATAACTCTATTCTAATAATTTTCATACTAATTTTGACAATAGAAGTAATAATATTATTATTATCACTATAATGAGTACTATTGTCCTTTTTCTTTCTAAAATTATCATTATTGTTATTGTCATTATAAGAATAGTTATAATGATGAAAATGTCAGAAATAATTAGCATAATAATTATAATAACTGCAATAATGATAATGATAATAATGATAATCATGACGATAATGACTATAATGATGACGATAATGACTATAATGACTATGAATAATGATATGATAATGATAATCATATGAATAATGAGAATAATGATAATGATGATACTAATAATCATAGAGTCCATTTATAATGAAATAAAGGCTAAAACTTATAAAATCACAAAAAAAGGCAAAATCTAGCGTTTGAGAGAAAGGTCGAAAAAAAAACTTTTTCACTTTTACATGATGATTATGATGATTTTAACATTAATTCAAGTAATTATGATGATTTTCGTGATAATTCCTTTAATATTAAAAATAATGATGATAATTATGATGATAATGAAACGATGAATAAGGATAATAATAATAAAATGATAATTATAATGATAATTTTGATAATTCCTGCAATAATAGCAATAATTAATTCTATTGTAATAATTTTCATGCTAATAATGACAATATAAATAATAATAATTTCATTATTATTTTTATTTTAATGAGTATTATTGTCATTATTATTTCTAAAATTATCATTATTGTTATCCTCTTTATAAAAATAGTTATAATGATGAAAATGACAGTAATTATTAGCATGATAATCATTATAACTGAATAATTATAATAATAATGATAATCATGACGATAATGACTGTAGTGATGATAATCATAAGATTAATGACAATAATGATGATGATGATAATGATAATCATAGAGTCCATTTATAATTAAATAAAATCACAAAAGTCGAAAAAAACGGCAAAATCTAGCTTATTACAGCCTTTTGAGAGAAAGTTAAAAAAAAAAAAAAACTTTTTAGCCTTTCATTGGAAATTATGATGATTTTAACATTAGTTCAGGTAATTATGATGATTTTCATGATAATTCCATTATTATTAAAATAATGATGATAATTATAATGATAATGAAAAAAATCATAATGATAAATATAATAAAATGATAATTATAATTATAATTTTGATAATTACTGCAATAATAGCAATAATTAACTCTATTCTAAAAAAAATCATACAAATAATGACAATAAAAATAATAATAATATCATTATAATTGTTATTATAAAGAGTATTATTGTCATTATTACTCATAAAATTATCATTATTTTTATTATCATTATATAAATAGTTATATTGATGAAAATGACAGTAACAATTAGCAGCATAACTGCAATAATGATAATGATAATAATGATAATCATGACGATAATGACTATAATGCTGATAATCATGACGATAATGACTATAATGATGATAATCATGACGATAATGACTATAATGATGATAATCATAAGAATAATGACAATAATGATGATAATGATAATAATAATAATAATCATAGAGTCCAGTTATAATGAAAAAGGCTAAAAAAAAAAATAAAATCCCGGATGCCGAAAAAATGGCAAAATCTAGCGTATTACAGCCTTTTGAGAAAAAGCTCGAAAAAAAAACCTTTTCGCGTTGAAATGATAATTATGATTTTAATATTAATTCATGTAATTATGATGATTTTCATGATTAACATTAATTATTATAAATAATGATGATAATTATGATGATAATGACAATAAGAATAATTATTCTGATAATAAAACTATAATTATGATGATAATTTTGATAATTAGTGCAATAATAGCAATAATTAACTCGATTCTAATAATTTTAATACTAATAATGACAATAGAAATAATAATAATATCAATATTATTGTTATTATAATTATTACTATTGTCATTATTATTTCTAAAATTATCATTATTGTTATTATCATTATAAAAATAGCTATAATGATGAAAATGTCAGTAATAATTAGCATAATAATCATTATAACTGCAATAATGATAATGAAAATCATGACGGTAATGACTCTAATGATGATAACCATAAGAATAATTATAATAATGATGATAATGATAATAATAATAATAGAGTCAATTTATAATGAAATAAAGGCGAAAACTAATAAAATCCCAAAAGTCGAAAAAAAACGGCAAAATCTAGCGCATTTTGAAAGAAAGGTCGAAAAAAAACCTTTTTCGCTTTTAAATGATAATTATGATGATTCTAACATTAATTCAGATAATTATGATGATTTTCATGATAATTCCGTTATTGTTAACAATAATGATGATAATTATGATAATAATGACAATAAGGATAATAATAATAATAAAATGATAATCATAATGATAATTTTCATAATTACTGCAATAATAGCAATAACTAACTCTATTCTAATAATTTTCATACTAATAATGACAATAGAAATAATAATAATATCATTATTATTATGATTATAATGAGTATTATTGTCATTATTATTTCTAAAATTATCATTATTGTTATCATCATTATAAGAATAGTTATAATGATGAAAATGACAGTAATAATTAGCGTAATAAAAATTATAATAATGATAATCAAGACGATAATGACTCTACTGATGATAATCATAGGAATAATGACAATAATAATTATGATGATGATAATAATAACCATAGAGTTTATTTATAATGAAATAAAGGCTAAAACTAATAAAATCCCAAATTCGAAAAAGGGCAAAATCTAGCGTATTTTGAGAGAAATTATGATGATTTTAACATTAATTAAGGTAATTATGATGATTTTCATGATAATTCCCTTATTATTAACAATAACGATGATAATTATGATGATAATTACAATAATAATGATGATAATAATAATAATACAATTATAATAATGATGATAATTTTGATAATTACTGGAATAATTGCAATACTTAACTCTATTCTAATAATTTTCATACTAATAATGACAATAGAAATAATAATGATATCTTTATTATTGTCATTATAAAGAGTATTATTGTCATTATTATTTCTAAAATTATAATTATTTTTATCATTATAAAAATAGTTATAATGATGAAAATGACCGAAACAATTAGCAATATAACTGCAATAATGATAATGATAATAATGATAATCATGATAATGACTATAATGATAATCATAAGAATAATGACAATACTGATAATTATGATAATAATAATCATAGAGTCAATTTATAATGAAATAAAGGCTATAACTAATAAAATCCCAAAAAGTCGAAAAAACCGGCAAAATCTAGACTTTTGAAAGAAAGGTCGAAAAGAACCCTTTTCGCTTATAAACTATAATTATGATGATTTTAACATTAATTCAGGTAATTATGATGATTTTCATGATAATTCCTTTATTATTAAAAATAATGATGATAATTAAGATGATAATGACAATAATAATAATGATAATAATAATAATAAAATGATAATTATAATGATAATTTTAATAATTACTGCAATAACAGGAATAATTAATTCTATTCTAATAATTTTCCTACTCATAATGACAATATAAATAATAATAGTATCATTAATATTGCTATTATAATGAGTATTATTGTCATTATTATTTCTAAAATCATCATTATTGTTATTATCATTATAAAAATAGTTATTGATGAAAATGACAGTAATAATTAGCATCATAACTTCATTAATGATAATGATAATAATGATAATCATGACGATAATGAACATAATGACGATAATCATAAGAATAATGATAATGATGATAAATAATCATAGAGTCCATTTATAATTAAATAAAGGCTAAAACTAAAAAAAAAAAAAAAAAAAAAAAAAAAAAACAAGTCGAAAAAACTGCAAAATCTAGATTTTGATAGAAATGTCGAAAAAAAACCTTTTTCGCTTTTAAATGATAATTATGATGTTTTTAACGTCATCAATTATGATGATTTTCATGATAATTCCTTTATTATTAACAATAATGATAATTACGATGATAATAACAATAACAATAATGATAATAAAAAATGATAATTATAATAAAAATTATGATAATTACTGCAATAATAGCAATAATTAACTCTATTTTAATAATTTTCATACAAATAATGACAATGAAAATAATAATAATATCATTATTATTGTTATTATAATGAGTAGTATCGTCATTATTATTTCTAAAATTATCATTATTGTTTTTATCATTATAAAAATATTTAGAAAGATGAAAATGACAGTAATAATTACCAAAATAATCATTATAACTGCAATAATGATAATAACAATGATAATTATGACGATAATGACTATAATGATGATAATCATAAGAATAATGACAATAATGATAATTATGATAATAATAATCATAGACTTCATTTATGATGAAATAAAGGCTAAAACTAATAAAATCCCAAAAGTCGAAAAAACGGCAAAATCTAACGTATTACAACTATTTCAGAGAAAGGTCGAAAAAAAAACAATTTTTCACTTTAAAATGATAATTATGATGATTTTAAAAATAATTCAGGTAATTATGATGATTTTCATGATAATTCCTTTATTATTAACAATAATGAGGAT
>NC_091590.1:18415311-18432811 GCF_042767895.1 Penaeus vannamei | reverse complement strand
CATTATGCCTATAATCTTATCACTCTTATCTCTCTTATAACGTACTCGCTTATCGCTTTGCTTAGTCATGCATCGGGCCATACACATCCTGTTTTGAGTGTGATTCTTATTATGTTCTTAAGACATGGAATATAACAACAACCGTGTGTCTACCTACTTCTAATAATACTGATAATGATATTAGTAAGGAATTATGATATAATGGCCATGGGAATAGTAATGAGGATCATGGTAATGATGATCATAAAGATTATGATGATAATGGTGATAATTGAAATGCTACTACTAATAGAAATAATAATGATGATAATAATAATAATAATGATAATGATAATAATAATAATAATGATAATAATAATAATAAAAAAATAATGATGATAATAACAATAATAATGATACTAATAATAATAATTATTATTATTAGAATAAGGATGATAATGATAATGATGGTAATGATGATGATAATAGATATAATGGCATTGATACTAAAGATAATAATAGATATAATGATAACATAGAGGATAATGATGATAAAGATGAAAAATAATAAACAATAAAAACAACAATAACATTATAATGATAATGATAATGATAACAGCAACAACAACAATAATAACGATAATGATAATAGTAATAAAAAATGGTGAAAGTGAGACCAACGATGATGATAAATAATGATAATAATAATATCAACAAAGATGATGATGACGATACTAAAAGTAACAATAATAATGGTAATAGATAACAATAATGATAATAATGATAATGATAATAATCATGAAAATGAATGTATATGTATCTTAGTCTGAGTTGCTCTGAATAAAAATCCGAATCTAATATTATTTTGCAATAATATTTATTCACATCAAAATTTAGGGAGCTTCCCCTTCATTCACGCAAACCGTTTTCTATGGAGAGACACGCTTGCCCGTTCATTTTCACAGCACAAATGTACATTAATAAAAATACAACAAATAATGATATCAAGGATAAAATGACATTTACATATATGCCAATAGATAGATGCGGGATTGAAAGGGATAGAAATAGATAGATAGATGAGGGATAGCAAGAGATAGAAATAGATAGATAGATGATTGGATAGTTAAACAGTTAAGAAAGTAGAAGTATTTTGAAATTAATTTTTATGAAAGAGGAAAATCCATAATATCAATAAAGAGTATCTTTTTTACGATATCATTTTTATAGATTAACAACGAGGATAACCAAATTAAAATATCCCAATCGTAAAGAGAAAAGAGAAAGAAAGAGAGAGGGAGAGGGAGGGAGGGAGAGAGAGAGAGAGAGAGAGAGAGAGAGAGAGAGAGAGAGAGAGAGAGAGAGAGAGAGAGAGAGAGAGAGAGAGATGGATAGATTAATAGACAGACAGAGACAGAAACGGAGAGAGAGAGAGAGACAGAGGGAGAAACAGAGACAGACAGACAGACAGACAGAGGGAGAAACAGAGAGAGAGAGACAGATAGATGAATGATAGACACAGAGAGAGAAACGGAAAAAGAGAAAGAAAGAGAGGGGGTGGGGGAGGGAGAGGGAGAGAGAGCGAGCGAGCGAGAGAGAGAGAGAGAGAGAGAGAGAGAGAGAGAGGGGGGGGGGGGGAGAGAGAGAGAGAGAGAAAGAGAAAGAGAGAGATGGATAGATGAATAGATTGATAGACAGAGAGAGAGAGAGAGAGAGCGGGAGAAAGAGAGAGAGAATGGCTTATTTTGTATTGTTGTGAAGCAAGATTATTAAAAATGACCCTTCACTTTCACAAAAAGAAAAAAATAGATGATTTCTTTGGCTAGATATTTTGGGGGCAGGAGATGGAAGAGAATAAGATGAAGATGAAGGAGAAAGAATGAAGAAAAAACATTGATAAGGAGAAAAATAAGAACAAAAACAAAAGTAGCAGTGATAGAAGAATCAGAATAAGAATTTCTTTTCTCACTTTCGCTTTAAAAGAAAAGTCTCAATTTCCGGATAAAGTTTCTTCACTTTCACTTAAAGAAAATGATCTTAGTTCCCGGATCTCTGGTAGGGAAGGGGTGGAGCCACGGAGATGATCGCCCCCTGGGGTTGGTACCCCCCCTGGTCGGCCACGAAGGAGATCTCGACGGGGACGCCCTCGGGGGATTCGTATCTGCGGGGAAGGGGTTTCATTGAGGATGCTGAATCCTTCGTAACCTGCTGATTTCGTCAACTGTTTGCTTTCGCAGAGTTTTGTGGTAAATTGCTGGTGTACTTACGAGAAACGTAGATAGGCACAAAGGTAGAAAGATAATAGAGAGATGAATAGATAATTATATCCATATACAGAGTGTCGAGGCCCGATGCTCACCTCCAGCCTCCCTGCTTCGCCTGTCCGTCACTCTCCTTCCCGGACTCCTGCCGGACGATGCCGTTGCCGGACTCGAAGTCGAAGGAGTAGCCACCGTATGCGTCCTGCGTCCGGTCGTCCTTCAGGATGGGGCTGGGCGCGGAGTAAGGACTCTCGGCCGCCTCCGAGACGAGGACGGACAGCAGCAGAAGGCCGGCCTGTGCGGGAGAGGACATGGTACTTGTTTAGTGTGGGATTTCATATTACAAAGGCTGGGTAAAGGAATCAACGAAATAGGTATTAAACACAGTAACAGAAAGGCGCAAGGGCGAGAAAAACAAAATGCTAATGATATCAAAACAATAATGGTAATGGAAATACTAAGTATATCAAAATATTAGTAAGAGAAAAACCTTTTTCGCTTTTAAATGATAATTATAATAATTTTAACATTAATTCAGGTAATTATGACGATTTTCATGATAATTCCTTAATTATTAACAATAATGATGATAATTATGATGATAATGAAAATAATAATGATAATAATATGATAATTATAATGATAATTTTGATAATTACTGCAATAATAGCAATAATTAACTCTATTCTAATAATTTTCATACTAATAATGACAATAGAAATAATAATAATATTATTATTATTGTTATTATAATGAGAATTATTGTCATTATTAATTCTAAAATTATCATTATAAAAATAGTTACATTAATGAAAATGACAGTAATGATTAGCACTATAACTGCAATAATGATAATGATAATAAAGACTATAATGATGATAATCATAAGAATAATGACAATAATGATGATAATAATAATCATAGAGTCCATTTATAATTAAATAAAGGCTAAAACTAATAGAATCCCAAATGTCGGAAAAACGGCAAAATCTAGCGTATTATTATTATATTATTATATGAGTAGAAAACCCCGGAGTTAGTGTGTGATCTTCAGGATTTACAATGCGTTGCAATTGTGAGTTGTCGTTATTCATATGATTATCATTATAGTCATTATCGTCATAATTATCATTGTTATTATCATTATTGCAGTTATAATGATTATTATGCTCATTATTACTGTCATTTTCATCATTATAACTATTTTTATAATGATAATAACAATAATGATAATTTTAGAAATAATAATGACAATAATAATCAATATAATAACAATAATAATGATGTTATTATTATTTCTATTGCCATTGTTATTATGATCAGTTAATTATTGCTATTATTGCAGAAATTATCAAAATTATAATTATAATTATAATTTTATTATTATTATCATTATTATTATTGTCATTATCATCATAACTATCATCATTATTGTTAATAATAAAGGAATTATCATGAAAATCATCATAATTACCTGAATTAATGCTAAAATCAGCATAATTATCATTTAAAAGCGAAAAAGGTTTTTTTTCGACCTTTCTCCTATAAGGCTAGATTTTGCCGCTTTTTCGACTTTTGGAATTTTATTAGTTTTAGCCTTTATTTCATTATAAATGAACTCTATGATTATTATTATCGTCATTATCATTATTATTGTCATTATTCTTTAAATTATCATCAACATGATCATTATCATCATGATTATCATTATTATCATTATCATTATTGCAGTTATAATGATTATTATGCTAAATATTACTGTCATTTTCATCATTATAACTATTTTATAATGTTGATAATAATGATAATTTTAGAAATAATAATGACAATAATAATCATTGTAATAACAACAATAATGATATTATCACCATTTCTATTATCATTATTGGTATGAAAATTATTAAAATACAGTAAAATATTGCTATTATTGAGGTAATTATCAAAATTCTCATTATAATTACCATTTTATTATTTTTATCATTATTTTTATTGTCATTATCATCATAATTATTATCATTATTGTTAATGATAAAGGAATTATCATGAAAATCATCATAATTACCTGAATCAATGTTAAAATCATCATAATTATCATTAAAATGCGAAAAAGGTTTTTTTTTTCGCCCATTCTCTTAAATGGCTGTATTACGCTTGATTTTGCCGTTTTTTTCGACTATTGGGATTTTATTAGTTTTAGCCTTTATTTCATTATGGATGGACTATGATTATTTTTATCATCATTATCATCATTATTGTCATTATTCTTATAATTATCATTATAGTCATTATCGTCATGATTATCATTATTATCATCATTATTGCAGTTATAATGCTAATTATTACTGCCATTTTCATCATTATAACTATTTTTATAATGATAATAACAATAATGATAATTTTAGAAATAATAATGATAATAAAACTCATTATAATAACATTAATAATGATATTATTATTATTTCTATTGTCATTATCAAAATGTGAATTATTAGAATAGAGTTAATTATTGCTATTATTGCAGTAATTATGAAAATTATCATTATAATTATCATTTTCTTATTATCATCATTGCTATTATTGTCATCATCATAATAATTATCATCATTAATGTTAATAATAAAGGAATTATCATGAAAATCATCATAGTTACCCGTTTTACTGTTAAAATCATCATCATTATCATTTAAAAGCGAAAAAGGTTTTTTTTTCGACCTTTCTTTCATAAGGCTGTAATACGCTAGAATTTGCCGTTTTTTCGACATGGGATTTTATTAGTTTTAGCCTTTATTTCATTAATATGATTATTCTTATCATCATTATCATCGTTTTCGTCATTATTCTTATGATTATCATTATAGTCATTATCATGTTATCATTATTATCATTACAGTTATAATGATTATTATGCTAATTACTGTCATTTTCATCATTATACCTATTTTTACAATGATACTAACAATAATGATAGTTTTAGAAATAATAATAATGATATTATTTTTTCTATTGTCATTATTAGTATAAAAATTATTAGAATAGAGTTAATTATTGCTATCATTGTAGTAATTATGAAAATTATCATTATAATTATCATTTTATTATTTATCATTATTATTATTGTCGTTATCATCATAATTATCATTATTGTTAATGATAAAGGAATTATCATGAAAATCCTCATAATTAACTGAATTAATGTTAAAATCATCATAATTATCATTGAAAAACGAAAAAAAATTGGAATTTTATTAGTTTTAGCATTTATTTCACTATAAATGGACTCTATAATTATTATTATCATCATTATATTAATTATTCTTATGACTATCATCATAATAGTCATTATCGTCATGATTATCATTATTATCATTATCATTATTAAAGTTATAATGATTATTATGCTGATTATTACTGTCATTTTCATCATTATAACTATTTTTATAATGATAATAACAATAATGATAATTTTAAAAATAATAATGACAATAATACTCATTATAAAAACAATAATAATGATATTATTATTTCTATTGTCATTATTTGTATAAAAATTATTAGAATAGAGTTAATTATTGCTACTATTGCAGTAATTATCCAAATTATCATTATAATTATCTTTTTATTATTATTATCATTATTATTATTATCATTATTATTATTGTCATTTTCATCATAATTATCATCATTGTTGTTAAGAATAAAGGAATTATCGTGAAAATCATTCATAATTACCTGAATTAATGTTAAAATAATCATAAATACCTGAATTAATGTTAACATCGTCATAATTATTTAAAAGCGAAAAGGTTTTTTTTCGACCTTTCTCTCAAAAGGCTGTAATATCCTAGATTTTTTTTTTTATTCTGGGATTTTATTAATTTTAGTGTTTAATTCATTATAAATGGACTCTATGATTATTATCATCATTGTCATTATTCATATGATTATCATCATTATAGTCATTATCGTCATGATTATCATTATCATCATTATCATTATTGCAGTTATAATGATTATTATGCTAATTATTACTGTCATTTTCATCATTATAACTAATTTTATAATGATAATAACAATAATGATGATTTTAGAAATAATGATGACAATAATACTCATTATAATAACAATAATAATCATTATTATTATTGTAATTTTCATCATAATTATCATCATTACTGTTAATAATAAAGGAATTATCATGAAAATCATCATAATTACCTGAGTTAATGTTAAAATAATCATAATTACCTGAATTTATGTTAAAATCATCATAATTATCATTTAAAAGCAAAAAGGTTTTTTTTCGACCTTTCTCTCAAAAGGCTGTAATATCCTAGATTTTGTTTTTTTTTTGTACTTTTGGGATTTTATTAGTTTTAGTATTTATTTCATTACCAATGGACTCTAAGATTATCATCATCATTATCATCATTATTGTCATTATTCTTATGATTATCATCATTATAGTCATTATCGTCATGACTACCATGATCATCAATATCATTATTGCAGTTATAATGATTATTATGCTAATTATTTTCATCATTATAACTATTTTTATAATGATAATATCAATAATGATGATTTTAGAAATAATGATGACAATAATACTCATTATAATAACAATAATAATGATCTTATTATTTCTATTGCCATTATTAGTATGAAAATTATTAGAATAGAGTTAATTATTGCTATTATTGCAGAAATTATGAAAATTATCATTATAATTATCATTTTAATATTATTATCATTACTATTATTGTCATTATCATCATAATTATCATCATTATTTTTAATAATAAGGGAATTATCATGAAAATCATCATAATTACCTGAAATAATGTTAAAATCACCGTAATTATCATTTAAAAGCGAAAAGGTTTTTTTTCGAACTTTCTCTCAAAAGGCTTTAATACGCAAGATTTTGCCATTTTTTTGGCTTTTGGGATTTTATTAGTTTTATTTATTTCATTATAAATGGACTCTGTGATTATTATTATCATCATTATCATTTTATTGTCATTATTCTTATGATTATCATCATTATAGTCATTATCGTCATGATTATTATTATCATTATCATTATTGCAGTTATAATGATTATTATGCTAATTATTACTGTCATTTTCTTATAACTATTTTTATAATGATAAAAACAATAATGATAATTTTAGAAATAATAATGACAATAATACTCATTATAATAACATTAATTGTGATATTATTATTATTTCGATTGTCATTATTAGTGTGAAAATTATTAGGATAGAGTTAATTATTGCTATTATTACAGTAATTATCGATATTGTCATTATAATTATCATTTTATTATTATCACAATTATTATTGGTATTATCATCATAATTATCATTATTGTTAATAATAAAGGAATTATCATGAAAACCATCGTAATTAAATGAATTAATGTTAAAATCAGCATAATTATCATTTAAAAGCGAAAAAGTTTTTTCCACTTTTCTCTCAAAAGGTCGTTTTTGACTTTTATTAGTTTTAGCATTTATTTCATTATAAATGGACTCTATGATTATTGTATCATCATCATTATTGTCACTATTCCTATGATTATCATCATTATAGTCATTATCGTCATGATTATTATTATCATTATCATTATAACATCTATAATGATTATTATGCTACTTATTACTGTCATTTTCATCATTATGACTATTTTTATAGTAATAACAATAATGATAATTTTAGAAACAATAATGACAATAATGATCATTATAATAATAAAAATTATAATCATGATTATCCATATCATCATTATCATTATTGCAGCTATAAAGATTATTATTACTTTCATTATAACTATTTTTATAATGATAAAAATAATGATAATTTTAGAAATAATGACAATAATACTCATTATAATAACAATAATAATGATATTATAATTTCTATTGTCATTATATGTATGAAAATTATTAGAAAAGAATTAATTATTGCTATTATTGCATTAATTATCAAAAATATCAGTATAATTATCATTTTATTATTATTATCATTATTATTATTGTCATTATCATCATAATTATCATTATTGTTAATAATAAAGGAATTATCATGAAAATCATCATAATTATCTGGATTAATGTTAAAATCATCATAATTATTATTTAAAAGCGAAAAAGTTTTTTTTCGACCTTTCTCTCAAAAGGCTTCTGTGATTTTATTAGTTTTATCCTTTATTTCATTATTAATGGACTCTATGATTATTAATATCATCATTATTGTCATTATTCTTATGATTATCATTATAATCATTATCGTCATGATTATCACTATCATCATTATCATTATTGCAGTTATAATGATTATTTTGCTAATTATTACTGTCATTTTCATCATTATAACTATTTTTATAATGATAATAATAATGATAATTTCAGAAATAGTAATTAGAATAATACTCATTATAATAAAAATAATAATGATATTATTTGTATTGTCATTATTAGTATGAAAATTATTAGAACAGAGCTAATTATTTCTATTATTGCAGTAATTATCAAAATTATCATTATAATTATAACTTTATTTTTATTATCATTATTATTATTGTCATTATCATCATAATTATCATTATTGGTAATAAAAAAGATTATCATGAAAATCATCATAATTACCTGAATTAATGTTAAAATCATCATAATTATCATTTAAAAGCGAGAAAGGGTTTTCTCGACCTTTCTCTCAAAAGGCTGTAATACGTTAGATTTTGCCGTTTTCTAGAATTTTGGGATCATATTAATTTTAGCCTTTATTTCATTATAAATGGACTCTATGATTATTATTTTCATTATCATCATTATTGTCATTATTCTTGTGATTATCATTATAGTCATTTTCCACCCGGAGCGACTGCTGGAGGCTGAACCTCAGGCGGGAAGTCAGTTTTGGGGCTTGGAACGTCCGTTCTTTGCGTCAGGACGATCGGTTGCCTCTACTTTCGAGGGAACTGGCGAGGATGAGTGTTGAGTTGGCTGCTCTCTCGGAGGTGAGGAGGCCTGGTAGCGGCATGACCTGTGTAGGTGGCTACACCTATTACTGGTCAGGCCGCAGCGACGGCCACCATCTCCAGCAGACTCCAGCCCTCGGTAGTAGAGGTTACTCCTGTTGATGAGCGTATAATGGTATTGAGATTGAAGCTATCTTTTGGCTTCATGTCTCTTATTGCTGTGTACGCTCCTACTGTTTGTAAACTCGACGTGAAAGAGATGTTCTACGCCAAACTTACATCTGTGGTAGACAGATGTCCCCGGCGAGATATTCGCATTATTCAGGGTGACTTCAATGCGGTATCTGGCTGTGATCGTGCTGGCTATGAGATGTCTGTCGGTCCCCATGGTACAGGAGCTGATGCCGGTATCGAGAATAGCCTCCTTTTCCGGGACTTTGCTAGGTCCCAGAAACTGAGGATTTCTGGCTCCTGGTACCAGCGCCCAGACCCACATCGCTGGAGATGGTACAGTGATGCGGGTAATGCAGCCAAGGAGATCAACCACATACTCGTTAGCACTCGTTGGAGGATCCTTCAGAATTGCAGGGTGTACAGGAGTGCTGAGTTCTGTGGTACTGACCATACATTGGTTGTGGCTACCCTCCGGGTCCACTTCAAAACTCCCCAGCAGTCAAATGATCACCCTAGGGTGTTTCATTTGGACAGGCTGAGGGAGAGGGAGTGTACCTGCGGGTTTGCTGAGGCAATCTCTGATCGTTTCGCAATGCTTGACAGTCTGACAGACCCTGTTCTTCTGTGGGATACCTTCAAGCGTGAAACGCTTGATGCAGCTCAAGGTACGATTGGTGTACGCCCAAGAGCAGTACAGAATTCCATCTCGCAGGAGACAATGGAAGCCACAGATGCATGTCTGACAGGGGATCGGGAATTGCACCGTTCTCATGTGCGCAGAACTCGGTCCCTGTTAAGAAGGGACAAGGAACAATTTATTAGGAGTCTTGCAGAGGAGGTAGAAGGCCATTTCTTAGTAAATGACCTTCGTCCTGCATACCAAGCCCTGAGAAAGCTGAACTCCAAGCCCTCTTCACAGGTGACAGCAGTACGCTCAGTAAGTGGTCAGATCGTTTCAGATCCTGTTGCGGTGCAGGAACGTTGGGCTGAGTATTTTGAGCAGTTGTACCAGGTTGACCCACCAACAGTTAACTTGGATGCGGGTAGTGTCGAGATCCCGCTGTCGGATCCACCCATCAGTGAGGACCCTCCCTCCCTAACTGAAGTTAGGGGGGCGATTTCCAAGCTGAAGAGTGGCAAAGCAGTAGGTATCTGCAGCATACCAGCTGAACTGTTAAAGGCTGGAGGTGAACCTATGGCACGGGGGTTACATGCTGTCCTGGCTGCCATCTGGCGGTCCGGTACCGTTCCTTCGGACCTGTTGAGAGGTGTGGTCATCCCTCTCTAGAAGGGGAAGGGGGACCGTTGGGACTGCAGCAATCACCGAGGCATCACACTGCTCAGTATACCAGGCAAGGTTCTCGCCCACATCCTTCTCAGACGTATGAGAGACCATCTACTGAGGCACCAGAGACTGGAACAATCCGGATTCACTCCTGGTAAGTCCACAATAGACCGTATCCTCGCGCTTCGAGTCATTGTAGAGCGCCGCCGTGAGTTCGGGCTTGGGCTGCTTGCAGCTTACATCGACCTCAAGAAGGCGTTTGATACGGTGCATCGGGAGTCACTTTGGGAGATCCTGAGACTAAGAGGAATTCCAACAAGGATTATTGGACTAATAGCAAGCCTGTAAACTGGTATTGAAAGTGCTGTAAAGTGTGGTAGGGCGGGCCTGTCGAGCTTCTTTCCTGTTAGTTCAGGAGTGAGGCAAGGCTGTGTCCTTGCGCCAACTCTTTTCAACACTTGCATGGACTGGATACTGGGCAGAGCTACTGTTCAAAGTCATTGTGGAGCAACACTGAGCAATATCAAGGGTACAGACCTTGACTTTGCTGATGACGATGGCATTCTATCTGAGTCTTTGGAAACCCTAGTGGCGGCTCTCGATGCATTTAGCAATGAAGCGAAACCCTTGGGTCTAGAGGTCTCCTGGACCAAGACCAAGGTCCAGGAATTTGGGGACTTGTTAGGAGAACCTGTTTAGTCGGTACGTGCTTCCGGCGAGGACATTGAAGTCACAGAGAGCTTTACATACCATGGTAGTGTAGTTCATAACTCTGGGCTGTCAGACCATGAAGTCAGCAGACGGATTGGCCTGGTAGCAAGGGTCATGAACTCTCTCAACAAGAGTATTTGGAGATGTCGGCTCGCTTTCCTCAGGATGATCCTGCCTATCAGGTCGTCTCTGTTCGAGACAACTCTGGGTGGAGGAGGCCTGTGGGACGACCGAGGAAGTCGTGGCTTGGGCAGATCGACCAAACCTGCCGTGAAGAACTTAGAGATGGGCCGAGTCCCTGCCTGGCGTCTAGCCATGAGGAATCCTCGTAGGTGGAAGCGAAGGGTGGATGCGGCTATGCGCCACGGTCGGCGACAGCCCTTTGATGATGATGATGAAAGTCATTATCGTCATCATTATCATTATCATTATTGTAGTTAAAATGATTATTATGCTAATTATTACTGTCATTTTCATCATTATAACTATTTTTATAATGATAATAACAATAATGATAATTTTAGAAACAATAATGACGATAATACTCATTATAATAACAATAATAATGATATTATTTTTCTATTATTATTAGTATGAAAATTATTAGAATAGATTTAATTATTGCTATTATTGCAGTAATTATCAAAATTATCATTATAAATATCATTTTATTATTATTATCATTATTATTATTGTCATTATCATCATGATTATCATCATTATTCTTAATAATAAAGGAATTATCATGAAAATCATCATAATTACTTGAATTAATGCTAAAATCATAATAATTATCAATTAAAAGCGAAAAATAGTTTTTTCGACATTTCTCTCAAAAGGCTGTCATACGCTAGACTTTGCCGTTTTTTCGACTTTTGGGATTTTATTAGTTTTAGCCTTTATTTCATTATAAATGGACGCTATGATTATTATTATCATCATTATTGTCATTAATTATCAAATTTATCATTATAATTACCATTCTATTATTATAATTTTTACTATTGTCATTATCATCATATTTATCATCATTATTGTTAATAATAAAGGAATTATCATGAAAATAATCATAATTACCTGAATTAATGTTAAAATCATCATAATTATCATTTAAAAGCGAGAAAGCGTTTTTTTCGACGTTTCTCTCAAAAGGCTTTAATACGCTAGATTTTGCCGTTTTTCGACTTTGTGGGATTTTATTAGTTTTAGCCTTAATTTCATTTCGACCTTTCTCTCAACATTATCATCGTTATTTTCATTATTCTTATGATTATCATTATAGTCATTATCGTCATGATTATCATTACCATTAGTGATTATTATGCTAATTATTACTGTAATTTCCATTATAATTATTTTTATAATAATAATAATGATAATTTTAGAAATAATAATGACAATAATTCTCATTATAATAACAATGATAATGATATTTTTAGTATTTCTATTGTCATTATTAGTATGAAAATTATTAGAATAGAGTTAATTATTGCTATTATTGCAGTAATTGTCAAAATTATCATTATATTTATCATATTATTATTATCTTTATTATTATTGTCATTATCATCATAATTATCATCCTTATTGTTAATAATAAAGAAATTATCATGAAAATCATCATAATCACCTGAATTAATGTTAAAATCATCATAATTATCATTTAAAAGCGAAAAATTAATACGCTAGATTTTGCCGTTTTTTCGAATTTTGGGATTTTATTAGTTTTAGCCTTTATTTCATTATAAATGGACTCTATGAATATTATTATCATCATTATCATCATTATTGTCATTATTCTTATGATTATTATCATTATAGTTACTATCGTCATGATTATCATTATTTTCATTATCATTATTGCAGTTAAAATGCCAATTATTACTGTCATTTTAATCATTATAACTTTTTATAATGATAATAACAATAATGATAATTTTAGAAATAATAATTACAATAATACTCATTATAATAATAATAATAATAATAATAAAAATTATATTATTATTATTTATATTGTCATTTTTAATATGAAAATTATTAGAATAGAGTTAATTATTGCTGTTATTGCAGTAATTATCAAAATTATTAAATTATCACTTTGTTATTATTATTATTATTATTATTATTATTATTATTATTATTATTATTATTATTATTATTATTATTATTATTATTATTATTATTATTACTATTATTATCAGTATCATTATTATTATTATTATTGTTATTATTATTATTATTATTATTATTATTATTATTATTATTATTATTATTATTATTAGTTTTATTTTTATTATTATTATTATTATTATTATTATTATCATTATTATTATTATTATTATTATTATTATTATTATTATTATTATTATTGTTATTATTATTATTATTATTATTATTATTATTATTATTATCATTATTATTATTATTTTCATTATCATCATAATTATGATCATTATTGTTAATAATAAAGGAATTATCATGAAAATCATCATAATTACCTGAATTAATGTTAAAAACAGCATAATTATCATTTAAAAGCGAAAAGGTTTTTTTTCGACCTTTCTCTCAAAAGGCTGTAATATGCTAGATTTTGGTGTTTTTCGAATTTTTGGATTTTATTAGTTTTACCCTTTATTTCATTATAAATGGACTCTATGATTAATATAATCATCATTATCATCATTATTGTCATTATTCTTATGATTATCATTTTAGTCATTATCGTCATGATTATCATTATTATCATTATCATTATTGAACTAATTATTACTGTCATTTTCATAATTATAACTATTTTTATAATGATAATAACAATAATGATAATTTCAGAAAAAATAATGACAGTAATACTCATTATAATAACAATAATAATGATATTATTAATATTTCTATTGTCATTATTAGTATGAAAATTATTAGAATAGAGTTAATTACTACTAATTTTGCAGTAATTCTCAAAATTATTATTATAGACATAATTTTATTATTATTATATTTATTATTATTGTCATTATCATCACAATTATCATCATTATTGTTAATCATAAAGGAATTATCATGAAAATCATCATAATTACCTGAATTATTGTTAAAATCATCATAATTATCATTTAAATGGGAAAAATTAATTTTTTCGACCTTTCTCTGAAAAGGCCGTAACGCTAGATTTAACTTTTTTTTCGACTTTTGGGAATTTATCAGTTTTGGCCTTTATTTCATTATAAATGGACTCTATGATTATTATTATCATCATTATCATCATTATATTCATTATTCTTATGATTATCATCATTATAGTCATTATCGTCATGATTATCATTATTATCATTATCATTTTTGTAGTTAAAATGATTGAAATGCTAATTGTTACTGTCGTTTTCATCATTATAACTATTTTCATAATGATAATAACAATTATGATAATTTTAGAAATAATGACAATAATACTCATTATAATAACAATAATAATCATATCATTAGTATTTGTATTATCATTATTAGTATGAAAATTATCATAATAGAGTTAATTATTGCTATTATTGCAGTAATTATCAAAATTATCATAATTATAATTTTATTATTATCATTATTATTATTGTCATTATCATCATAATTATAATCATTATTGTTAATGATAAAGGAATTATCATGAAAATCAACATAATTACCGGAATTAATATTAAAATCATCATAATTATCATTTAAAAGCGAAAAAGTTTTTTTTCGACTTTTCTCTCAAAAGGCAGTTTTTCCGTTTTTTCAACTTCTGGGATTTTATTAGTTTTAGCCTTTATTTCATTATAAATGGACTCTCTGATCATTATCATCATCATTCTCATCATTATTATCATTATTCTTATGACTATCATCATTATAGTCATTATCTTGATTATCATTGTTATCATGATCATTATTGCAGTTATAATGATTATTATGCTAATTATTTTCATCATTATAACTATTTTTTATAATGATAATAACAATAATGATAATTTTAGAAAAAATAATGACAATAATACTCATTATAATAACAATGATAATGATATTGTTTTTTCCGTTGTCATTATTAGTATGAAAATTATTAGAATAGAGTTAATTATTGCTATTATTGGAGTAATTATCAAAATTTTCGTTATAATTATCACTTCATTTTTCTTATTATTATCATTGTCATTATCATCATAATTATCATTATTATTGTTAATAATAAAGGATGTATCATGAAAATCATCATAATTACCAGAATTAATGTTAAAATCAGCATAATTATCATTTAAAAGCGAAAAAGTTTGTTTTTTTTTTACTTTTCTCTCAAAAGGTTGTAATACTCTAGATTTTGCCGTTCTTTCGACTTTGGGATTTTATTAGTTTTAGCCTTTATTTCATTATAAATGAACTCTATTATTATTATTATCATTATTATCATCAATAGTGTCATTATTCTTATGATTATCATCATTATAGTCATTATCATCATGATTATTATTATCATGATCATTATTGCAGTTATAATGGTTATTAATCTAATTATTACTCTCATTTTCATCATTATAACTATTTTTGTAATGATAATAACAATAATGATAATTTTCGAGAAAAATAATGACTATAATACTCATTATAATAGCAATAATAATTATATTATTATTTCTATTGTTGGTATTAGTATGAAAATAATTAGAATAGAGTTAATTATTCCTATTATTGCAGTAATTCTCAAAATTATCATTATAATTATCATTTTATTATTATTATTATTGTTATTGTCATTATCATCATAACTATCATCATTACTGTTAATAATATAGGAATTATCATGAAAATCATCATAATTACCTGAATTATTGTTAAAATCATCATAGTTATCATTTAAAAGCGAAAAAGCGTTTTTTTCGACATTTCTCTTAAAAGGCTGTAATACGCAAGATTTTAACGTTTTTTTGACTTCTGGGATTTTATTAGTTTTAGCCTTTATTTCATTATAGATGGACTCTATGATTATTATCATTATTATCATCAATATTGTCATTATTTTTATGATTATCATCATTATAGCCATTATCGTCATGATTATCATTATTATCATTATCATTATTGCAGTTATAATGCTAATCATTACTGTTTAATTTCATCATATTAACTATTTTTATAATGATAATAATAATCATAATTTTATAAATAATAATGACAATAATACTCATTATGATAACAATAATAATGATATTATTATTATTTCTATTGTCATTATTAGTATGAAAATTATTAGAATAGAGTAAATTATTGCTATTATTGCAGTAATTATCAAAATTATCATTATAATTATTATTTTATTATTATTGTCATTACTATTATTGTCATTATCATCACAATTATTATTATTGTTAATAATGAAGGAATTATCATGAAAACGATTATAATTACCTGAATTAATGTTAAAATCATCATAATTATTATTTATAAGTGAAAAAGGTTTTTTTTCGATATTTCTCTCAGAAGGTTGTAATACGCTATATTTTACCGTTTTTCGACTTTTGGGATTTTATTAGTTTTAGCATTTATTACATTTTAATTGGACTCTATTATTATTATCATCATCATTATTATCATTATTGTTCTTATTCTTATGATTATCATCATTATAGTCATTATCGTCATGATCATCATTATTATCATTATCATTATTGCAGTTATAATGATTATTATGCTAATTATTACTGCCATTTCCATCATTATAGCTGTTTTTATAATGATAATAACAATAATGATTTAGAAATTTAGAAATCATAATGACAATAATACTCATTATAATAACAATAACAATGATATTATTATTCCTATTGTCATTATTAGCATGAAAATTATTAGAATAGAGTTAATTTTTGCTATTATTATTATTATCATCATTATTATTGTCATTATCATCAGAATTATCATCATTATATTTAATAATAGAGGAATTATCATGAAAATCATTATCATCACCATCATCATCAAGGGGGATGACGCCGACGGGGGCACATAGCTAGACTCCAGGCAGGGACTTGGCCCATCTCTAGTTCTTCACGGCAAGTTTGGTCGATCTGCCCAAGCCACGACTTCCTA
>NC_091590.1:18396430-18414811 GCF_042767895.1 Penaeus vannamei | reverse complement strand
CAGGCCTCCTCACCTCCGAGAGAGCAGCCACCTCAACTCTCAGCCTCCCCAGTTCCCTCGACAGTAGAGGCAACCGATCATCCTGACGCAAAGAACGGACGTTCCAAGCCCCCACCCTGACTTCCCACCTGAGGTTCAGCCTCTGGCAGTCGCTCCGGGTGGATGCCACCTCTGCCACCCCCACCGACACTGCCCTATATAAAAGGGGGTGGCGGGCTGTGTGCCCCATCATCCACCTGTGGGGTTCCCGAGGGCTTTCCCCCCACAAGCTTCACTCTGGGTTGGCGGCCACCAGAGCGCAGGCGAGACGAGTAGTACCCGTTCCCAGCCTGTGCTCCAGCAGTCGCCCTCCCAGCAGGGCCCACAGTCCGCCTCACTTGCTGGGTGGGAGGGGCTTCTCCCCTCCTCCCAGCCTTTCCATCTATAACGAGCACTGCCGATTGGGGGGAGGAGGACTGGCAAGGCCCACCTCCCCCGAGCCTACCATTTACCCCAGGGGGCTTGGGGGCAGGAGTTGGTACAGGGCCAGGGCGTGTCCACACGCCCGTTCGCCATGACCCTGAACCTCTGGGGCCTCCTGCTGCTCCGAGATCCCCCTCAGTTTAGCCTGGAACCGCAAGGTAACCAGTTTCCATGGTAGGCCACGAGGAGGCACTGCAGGGAGTCTCGATGATGGAGAGGCTATGCACTGGCAGGGGGAGGCTTATGCAGAGCTGCTCCCTTTTTCGCACGAGGATAGCCAGCGGTGGCAGTTGTAAGCGAGAAGGCATACAAATGCTCTTAACACTAACTAGACTACCACTCTATCGTTTCACACCACCTTGCGAATGAAGCACCCTCCCATAACCTTTTTCTCAATACGCTAGATTTCGCCATTTTTTCGACTTTTGGGATTTTATTAGTTTTAGCCTTTATTTCATTATAAATGGAATCTATGATTATTATTATCATCATTATCATCATTATTGTCTTTTTTATGATTATCACTATGGTTACCTGGATTAATGTTAAAATCAACATAATTATCATTTAAAAGTGAAAAAGTTTTTTTTCGGCCTTTCTCTCAAAAGGCTGTAATACGCTAGATTTCGCCGTTTTTTCGACTTTTGGGATTTTATTAGTTTTAGCCTTTATTTCATTATAAATGGACTTTATGATTATTACTATCATCATTATCATCATTATTGTCATTATTCTTATGATTATCATCATTAAGGTCATTATCGTCATGATTATCATTGCTATTAATATCATCATTACAGTTATAATGATTATTATGCAAATTATTACTTTCATTTTCATCATCATAACTATTTTTATAATGATAATAATAATGATAATTTTAGAAAAAACAATGACCATAATACTGATTATAATAACAATAATAATGATATTATTATTATTTCTATTGTCATTTTTAGTATGAAAATTATTAGAATAGAGTTACGTATTGCTATTATTGCAGTAATTATCAAAACTATCATTATAATTATCATTTTATTATTATTATCATTATTATTATTGTCATTATCATTATTGTCAATATCATCATAATTATCATTTTTGTTAATAATAAAGGAATTATCATGAAAATCATCATAATTACCAATATCAATGTTAAAATCATCATAATTATCATTTAAAAGTGGAAAGGTTTTTTTTCGACCTTTCTCTCAAAGGGCTGTAATGCGCTAGATTTTGCCGTTTTTCGACTTTTGGGATTTTATTAGTTTTACCCTTTATTTCATTAAAATGGACTCTATGATTATTATTATCTTTATCATCATTATTGTCATTCTTATGAATATTATCATTATAGTCACTATCGTCATGATTATCATTATTATCATTATCATTATTGCAGTTATAATTCTAATTATTACTGTCATTTTCAGCATTATCACTATTTTTATAATGATAATAACAATAATGATAATTTCAGAAAAAATAATGACAATAATATTCATGTTAATAAAAATATTGATATTATATTATTTCTATTGTCATTTCTGGTATGAAAATTATGAGAATAGAGTTGATTATTGCTATTATTCCAGTAATTATCAAAATTAAAATTTTATTATTATTATTATTATTATTGTCTTTATCACCATAATTATCATTATTGTTAATAGTAAAGGAATTATTATGAAAATCATCATATTTCCCTGAATTAATGTTAAAATCATTATGATTATCATTTAGAAGCGAAAAAGGTTTTTTTTCGAACTTTCTCTCAGAAGGTTGTAATACGCAAGATTTTGCCGTTTTTTCGACTTTTGCGATTTTATTAGTTTTAGCCTTTATTTCATTAAAAATGTACTCTATTATTATTATTATTATCATCATCATTATTGTCATTATTCTTATGATTATTATAGTCATCATCGTCATGATTATCATTATAATCATTTTTACAGTTATAATGATTATTATGCTAATCATTACTGTAATTTTCATCATTATAACTATTTTATAATGATAATAAAAATAATGATAATTTTAAAAATAATAACAATAATGATAATTTTAGACATAATAATGACAATAATACTCATTATATTAATGATATTATTATTTCTATTGTCATTATTAGTATGAAAATTATTAGAATAGATTTAACTGTTGCTATTATTGCAGTAATTATCAAAATTATCATTATAATTATCGTTTTATTATTATTATCATTATCATTATTGTCATTATCATCATTATTGTTAATAATAAAGGAATTATCATGAAAATCATAATAGTTTCCTGAATTGATGTTGAAATCATCATAATTATCATTTATAAGAAAAGACATTTTTTTCGACATTTAGGATTTTATTAGTTTTAGCCTTTATTTCATTATAAATGGAATCTATGATTATTATTATCATCATTACTATCCTTATTATTATGATTATCATCATTATAGTCATTACCGTCATTATTAGCATTATTATCATTATCATTATTGCAGTTATAATGATTATTATGCT
This sequence comes from Penaeus vannamei, assembly GCF_042767895.1. Lineage (NCBI taxonomy): Eukaryota > Metazoa > Arthropoda > Malacostraca > Decapoda > Penaeidae > Penaeus > Penaeus vannamei. The sequence goes on along the minus strand of NC_091590.1, from coordinate 18,411,827 downwards.
AATTGTTACGAACATTTTCATCATTATAACTATTATTATAATGATGAATACAATAATGATAATTTTAGAAATAATGATGAAAATAATACTCATTGTAATAACAATAATAATGATATTGTTATTTCTATTGTCATTATTAGTATGAAACTTATTAGAATAGAATTAAGTATTGCTATTATTGGAGTGATTATAAACATTGTCATTATATTTATCATTTTATTATTATTATCATTATTACTTTTGTCATTATCATCATAATTATCATAATTAATTATTACTGTCATTTTCATTATTATAACTATTTCTATAATGATAATAACAATAATGATAAATTTAGAAATAATAATGACAATAATACTCATTATAATAACAATAATAATGATATTATTATTATTAATTCTATTGTCATTATTAGTATGAAAATGATTAGAATAGAGTTAATTATTGCAATTATTGCAGTAATTATCAAAATTATCATTATAATTATCCTTTTATTATTATTATCATTATTATTATTGTCATTATTATCATAATTATCATCATTATTGTTAATAATAAAGGAAATATCATGAAAATCATCATAATTACCTGAATTAATGTTAAAATCATCATAATTATAATTTAAAAGCGAAAAAGGTTTTTTCGACCTTTGTCTCAAAAGGCTAGATTTTGCCGGTTTGACTTTGGGATTTTTGTAATTTTAACCTTCATTTTTATTACAAATGAACTCTATGATTATCATTATAATCATTATCATCATTATTGTCATTATTCTTATGATTATTATCATTATAGTCATTATCGACATGATTATAATATTATCATTATCATTATTGGTTAAAATGATTATTATGCAAATTATTACTGCCATTTTCATCATTATAACTATTCTTATAATGAAAATAACAATATCAGAAATAATAATTGCAATAATGCTCATTATAATATCAATAATAATGATATTTTTATTTTTATTGTCATTATTCGTATGAAAAATATTAGAATAGAGTTTATTATTACTTTTATTGCAGTAATTATCAAAATTATCATTATGATTATCATTTTATTAATATTATCATTATTATTATTGTCATTTTCATCATAATTATCATCATTATTGTTAACTATAAAGGAATTATCATGAAACTCATCATAATTACCTGTATTAATGTTAAAATGATCATAATTATCATTTAAAAGCGAAAAAGGTTTTTTTCGACCTTTCTCTCAAACGGCTAGATTTTCCCGTTTTTCGACTTTTGGGATTTCAGTTTTAGTTTTAGCCTTCATATCATTATAAATGGACAATAATTATTATCATTATCATCATTATTGTCATTATTCTTATGATTATCATTATAGTCATTATCGTCATGATTATCATTATCATCATTATCATTTTTGTAGTCATCATGATTATTATGCTAATTAATACTGTCATTTTCATCATTACAACTATTTTTATGATAATAAAAACAATAATGATAATTTTAGAAATAATAATGACAATAATACTCATTATAATAACAATAATAATGATATTAATTATTATTTTTATTGTCATAATTAGTATGAAAATTATCAGAATAGAGTTAATTATTGCTATCATTGCAGTAATTATCAAATTATCATTATAATTTTCATTATATTATTTTTATTATTATTATTATTGTCATTATCATCATAATTATCATCATTATTGTTAACAATAAGGGAATTATAATGAAAATCATCATAATTACCTGAATTAATGTTAAAATCATCATAATTATCATTTAAATGCGAAAAAGGGGAGTTTTCGACCTTTCTCTTCAAATCCGATAATACGCTAGATTTTTCCTTTTTCCGACTTTTCGGATTTTATTAGTTTTAGCCTTTATTTCATTATAAATGGACTCCATGATTATTATTATCATCATTATAATCATTATTGTCAGTATTCTTATGATTATCATCATTTTAGTCATTATCGTCATGATTATCATTATTATCATTATCATGATTGCAGTTATAATAATTATTATGCTAATTATTACTGTCATTGTCATCATTATAACTATTTTTATAATGATAATGATAATAATGATAATTTTAGAAATAATAATGACAATAAGACTGATTATAATAACAATGATTATGATATCATCATTATTTCTATTGTCATTATTAGTAAAAAAAATATTTAAATAGAGTTGATTATTGCTATTATTGCAGTAATTATCAAAATTATCATTTTATTATTGTTATAATTATTATTATTGCCATGATCATCATAGTTATCATTATTTTTGTTAATAATAAAGGAATTATGATGAAATTCATCATGCTTACCTTAATTAATAGCATAATTATCACTTAAAAGCGAAAAATGTTTTTTTCGACCTTTCTCTCAAAAGGCTGTAATACGCTACATTTTGCCGTTTTTTCGACTTCTGGGATTTTATTAGTTTTAGCCTTTATTTCAATATAAACGGACTCTATGGTTATTATCATTATCATCGTTATTATTGTCATTATTCTTATGATTATCATCATTATAGTCATTATCGTAAAAAATTATCATTATTATCATTATCATTGCAGTTATATTGATTATTATATTAATTATTACTGTCATTTTCATCATTATAACTATTTTTTATAAGGATAACAATAAAGATAATTTTAGAAATAATAATAACAATAATTCTCATTATAATAACAGTAATAATGATATTATTATTATTTCTATTGTCCTTATTAGTATGAAAATAATTAGAATAGAGTTAATTATTGCTATTATTGCAACAATTATCAAAATTGTCAATATAATTATCATATTATAATTATTATCATTATTATTATTGCTATTATCATCATAATTATCATCATTATTGTTAATAATAAAGGAATTGTAATGAAAATCCTCATAATTCCCTGAATTAATGTTAAAATCAGCATAATTATCATTTAAAAGCGAAAAAAAAAAAATTTCGACATTTCTCTCAAAAGACTGTAATACGCTAGATTTAACCGTTTTTCGCCTATTGGGATTTTATTTATTTTAGCCTTTATTTCATTATAAATGGACTTTATGATTATTATTATCATCCACATCATTGTCATTATTCTTATGATTATCGTCATGATTATCATTATTATCATTATCATTATTGCAATTATAATGATTGTTATGCTAATTATTACTGTCATTTTCACCATTATAACTATTTTTATAAGGATAATAACAATAAAGATAATTTTAGAAATAATAATGACAAGAATACTCATTATAATAACAATAATAATGATATTATTATTATTTTATTGTGATTATTAGTATGAAAATTATTAGAATATAATTTATTATTGTTATTATTGCAGTAATCATCAAAATCAACATTTTATTATCATTATCATTATTATTATTATCATTATCATAATAATTATCATGATTATTGTTAATAAAAAAGGAATTAGCATGAAAGTCATTATGATTACCTTAATTAAGGTTAAAATCATCATAATCATCATTTAAAAGCGAAAAAGGCTAGATTATGCCGTTTTACCGACTTTTGAGATTTTATTAGCTTTAGCCTTTATTTCATTATAAATTGACTCTATGGTTATTATTATCATCATTATCATCATTATTGTCAATATTCTTATGATTATCATCATTATCATCATTATCGTCATGATTATCATTATCATCATTATCATTATTGCAGTCATATTGATTATTTTACAAATTATTACTGTCATTTTCATCATCATAACTATTTTTATAATGATAATTACAATAATGATAATTTTAGAAATAATAATGACAATAACACTCATTATAATAACAATAATATTGATATTATTATTATTTTTATTGTCATTATTAGTATGAAAATTATTAGAATAGAGTTGATTATTCGCGCTAGATTTTGCCCTATTTTCGGCTTTAAGGAATTTAATAAGTTTTAGACTCTATTTATAAATGGACTCTATGATTATTATTATTAGCATCATTATTATCATAATTCTTATGATTATCATTATCAATATTATTATTGTCATTATCATCATAATTGTCATCATTATTGTTAATAATAAAGGAATTATGATGAAAATCATCATAATTACTCTAGATTTTGCCCTATTTTCAACATTTGGGAATTTTATAAGTTTCAGACTCTATTTCATTATAAATGGACTCTATGATTATTATTATCATTATCATCATCATTGTCATAATTCTTATGATTATAATTATCAATATTATCCTTGTCATTATCATCATAATTATCATCATTATTGTTAATAATAAAGGAATTATCATGAAAATCATCATAATAACCTGAATTAATGCTATCATCATAATTATCATTTAAAAGCGAAAAAGTCGGTTTTTCGACCTTTCTCTCAAAAGGCAGTGTTTTCGACTTTTAGGATTTTATTAGTTTTAGCCTTTATTTCATTATAAATGGACCCTATGATTATTATCATCATTATTGTCATTATTCTTATGATTATCATCATTATAGTAATTATTGTCATGATTATCATTATCATTATCATTATTGCAGTTATAATGATAATCATACAAATTATTACTGTCATTTTCATAACTATAACTATTTTTTAATGATAATAACAATAATGATAATTTTAGAGATAATAATGAAGATAATACTCATTATAATAACAATAATAATGATATTTCTGTTATTTTTATTGTCATTATTATTATGAAATTTATTAGAATAGAGGTAATTATTGCTATTATTTCATTAATTCTCAAAATTATCATTATAATTATCATTTCACTATTATTATCATTATTATCATTGTCATTATCATCATTATTGTTAATAATAAAGGAGTTAACATGAAAATCCTCATAATTACCTGAATTGATATTCAAAATATCAAAATTATCATTTAAGAGTGAAAAAGGGAGTTTTTCGACGTGTCTCTCAAAAGGATGTAATACGCTAGATTTTGCCGTTTTTCGACTTTTGGGATTTTAATTAGTTTTAGCCTTCATTACATTATAAATGGACTCTATGAATATTATTATCATCATTATTGTCATTATTCTTATGATTATCATCATTATAGTCATTATCGTAATGATTATCATTATCATCATTATCATTATTGCAGTTAGTATAATCATTATGCTGATTAGTACTGCCAAGTTCATCATTATAACTATTTTTATAATGATAATAACAATAATGATAATTTTAGAAATTATAATGACAATAATACTCATTATGATAATAATAATGATATTATTATATCTATTTTCATTATTAGTAAGAAAATTGTTAGAATAGCTATTAATGCTATTATTGCAGTAATTGTCAAAATTATCATTATAATTATCATTTTATTATTATTAACATTATTATTATTGTCATTATCATTATAATTATCAGGATTATTGTTAATAATAAAGGAATTATCATGAAAATCATCCTAATTACCTGAATTAATGTTAAAATCATCATAATTATCATTTAATAGCGAAAAACATTTTTTTCGACCTTTCTCTCAAAAGGCTGTAATACGATAGATTTTGCCGCGTTTTAGAATTTTTGGATTTTATTAGATTTAGCCTTTATTTCATTATAAATGGATTATTATTACCCTCATTATCATCATTGCTGTCATTATTCTTATGATTATCATCATTATAGTCATTATCGTCATGATTAATTTTAGAAATAATAATGACAATAATACTCATTATAATAACAATAATAATGATATCATTTTTCATTGTCATTATTAGTATTAAAATTATTAGAATAGGGTTAATTATTGCTAATATTTCAGTAATTATAAAAATTATCATTATAATTATCATTTTATTATCATCATCATTATTACTGTCATTATCATCATGAGTATCATCATTATTGTTGATAATAAAATAAATTGTCATGAAAATCATCATAATTACCTGCATTAATGTAAAATTCATCATAATTATCATTTAAAAGCGAAAAAGGTTTTTTTTCGACCTTTCTCTCTAAACGCTAGATTTTGCCGTTTTTTTTAGACTTTTGGGATTTCATTAGTTTTATCCTTGATTTCTTTATAAATGGACTCTATGATTATTATTATCATCATTTTCATTATTGTCATTATTCCTATGATTATCATTATAGTCATTATCGTCATGATTATCATTATTATCATTATTGCAGTTATAATGATTATTATGCTAATTATTACTGTCCTTTTCATCATTATAATAAAGTAATTATCATGAAAATCATCATAATTACCTGAATTAATGTTAAAAACATCTTAATTATCATCTAAAAGCGAAAAAGGTTTTTTTTCGACCTTTCTCTCAAAAGGCTAGATTTTGCCGTTTTTTCGACTTTGGGATTTTATTAGTTTTAGCCTTTATTTCATTATAAATGGACTCTATTATTATTATCATCATCATCATCATTATTATTATTATTATTATGATTATCATCATTATAGTCATTATCGTTATGATTATCATTATTATCATTATCATTGTTGGTTATAATGAGGTAGCGAAACCTGGAGATTGTCCTGTGGCTTGGAGGCTCGTCTTAATGATAAAGGAATTATCATGAAAATCATCACAATTTTGTAATAGGTCCTTGCGCCGGATCATGGGGTAGTGATGGCGGGACCATGTGTCCAACCAACGGTTGCACCGTGAGACTGGCACAGGACCTGTTATCTGCACAATCCGTGATCGCCAACTCAGGCTATACGGCCACCTGGCTCGCTTTCCTCAGGATGATCCATCCCATCAGGTCGTCTCTGTTCGAGACAACCCTGGATGGAGGAGGCCTGTGGGACGACCGAGGAAGTCGTGCCTTGGGCAGATCGACCAAACCTGCCGTGAAGAACTAGAAATGGGCCGAGTCCCTGTCTGGCGTCTCGCCAGGAGGGATCCTCGAAGGTGGAAGCGAAGAGTGGATGCGGCTATGCGCCCCCGTAGGCGTCAGTCCCCTTGATGATGATGATGATAGTCATTATCGTCATGCTTATCATTATTATTATTGCAGTTATAATGATTATTATGTTAATTATTAGTCATTCTCATCATTATAACAATTTTATAATGATGAAAAACAATGATATATTAGAAATAATAATGACGATAATACTCATTATAATAACAATAATAATGATATTATTATTATTTCTATTGTCATTACTAGTATGAAAATTATTAGAATAGAGTTAATAATTGCTATTATTGCAGTAATTATCAAAATTATCATTATAATTATCATTTTATTATTATTATCATTATTATTATTGTCATTATCATCATAATTATCGTCATTATTGTTAATAATAAAGGAATTCATCATAATTACCTGAATTAATGTCAAAATCATCATGATTATCATTTAAAAAAAAGGTTTTTTTCCGACCTTTCTCTTTTATTATCATCATTATTGTCATTATTCTTATGAGTATCATCGTTATAGTCATTATCGTCATGATTATCATTATTATCGTTATCATTATTGCAGTTATAATGATTATTATGCTAATTACTACTGACATTTTCATCATAACTATTTTTGTAATGATAATAACAATAATGACAATTTTACAAATAATAATGACAATAATACTCATTATAATAACAATAATAATGATATGATTATTATTTCTTTTGTCATTATTAGTATGAAAATTATTAGAATAGAGTTAATTATTGCTATTATTACAGTAATTATCAAAATTATCATTATATTCATCATTTTATTATCATCATTATTATTGTTATTATCATCACAATTATCATAATTATTGTTAATAATAAAGGAATTATCATGAAAATCATCATAATTATCTGAATTGATGTTAAAATCATCATAATTATCATTTAAAAGCGAAAAAGGTTTTTTTACGACATTTCTCTCCAAAGGCTTTAATACTCTAGATTTTGCCGTTTTCGACTTTTCGGATTTTATTAGTTTTAGCCTTTATTTCATTATAGATGGAGTCTATGAGTATTATCATCATTATCATCATTATTGTCATTATTCTTATGATTGTCATCATTATAGTCATTATCATCATGATTATCATTATTATCATTATCATTTTTGCAGTTATAATGATTATTATGCTAATTATTACTGTCATTTTCATCATTATAACTATTTTTATAATGATAATAATAATGATAATTTTAGAAATAATAATGATTATAATACTCATTATAATAACAATAATAATGATATTATTTCTATTGTCATTATTAGTATGAAAATTATTAGAATAGAGTTAAATATTGTTATTATTGCAGTAATTATCAAAATTATCATAATAATTATCATCTTATTATTGTTATTATTATTATTGTCATTATCACTTAATATTCAACATTATTCTTAATAATAAAGGAATTATCATGAAAATCATCACAATTACCTGATTTAATGTTAAAATCATTTTAATTGTCATTTAAAAGCGAAAATGGTTTTTCTTTCGATCTTTCTCTCAAAATGCTGTAATAGACTAGATTTTGCCGTTTTTCGACTTAAGGGATTTTATTAGTTTTAGCCATTATTTCTTTATAAATGGACTCTATGATTATTATTATAATTATCATCATTATTGTCATTATTCATATGACTATCATCATTAAAGTCATTATCGTCATGATTATCATTATTATCATTATCATTCGTGCAGTTATAATGCTTATTATTAACGTCATTTTTATCATTATAACTATTTTCATAATGATAATAACAATAATGATAATTTTAGAAATAATAATGATAATAATGCTCATTATAACAACAATAATAATGATATTATTATTTTTTATTATCATTCTTAGTATGAAAATTATTAAAATAATATGAGTTGATTTTTGCTTTTATTGCAGTAATTCTCAAAATCATCATAATAATTATCATTTTATTATTATTATTATTATTATTATTATTATTATTATTATTATTATTATTATCATTATTATTATTATTATTATTATTATTATTATTATTATTATTATTATTATTATTATTATTATTATTATTATTACTATTATCATTATTACTATTATTATTATTATTATTATTATTATTATTATTATTATTATTATTATTATTATTATTATTGTCATTGTCATTATCATCATAATTATCATCATTATTGTTAATAATAAAGGAATTACCATGAAAATTATCATAATTACCTGAATTAATGTTAAAATCATCATAATTATCATTTAAAAGCGAAAAAGGGTTTTTTCGACGATTCTCTCAAAAGGCTTTAATATGCTAGATTTTGCCGTTTTTTCGACTTTGTGGGATTTTATTAGTTTTAGCCTTTATTTCATTATAAATGGACTCTATTATTATCATCATTATTGTCATTATTCTTATGATTATCATCATCATAGTCATTATCGTCATGATTATCATTAATATAATTATCATTATTGCAGTTATACTGATTATTATACAAATTATTAGTCATTTTCATCATTATAACTATTTTTATAATGATAATAACAATAAAGATAATTATAGAAATAATAATGAATATAATACTCATTCTAATTAATGATGATAATTTTAGAAAAAATAATGACAATAATACTCATTATAATATTAATAATATTGATATTATTATTATTTCACTTGTCAATTGATAATATGAAAATTATCAATTAACTATTATTATCATTTTTATTATTGTCATTATCATCATAATTATCATCATTATTGTTAATAATAAAGGAATTATCATGACAATCATCGTAATTATCATTTAAAAGCGAAAAAGTTTTTTTTTCGACCTTTCTCTCAAAGGGCTGTTTTAGCCTTTATTTCATTATAAATGGACTCTATGATTATTATTAACCTCATTATAATCATTATTGTCATTATTCTTATGATTATCATCATTATAGTCATTATCGTCATGATTATCATTATTATCATTATCATTATTGTAGTTATAATTCTATTTATTACTGTCATTTTCATCATTTTAACTATTTTCATAATGATGATAACAATAATGATAATTTTAGAAATAATAATGACAATAATACTCATCATAATAACAATAATAATGATTCTATTTCTATTGTCATTATTAGTATGAAAATTATTAGAATAGAGTTAATTATTGCTATTATTGCAGTAATTATACAAATTATCAATATAATTATCATTTTATTATGGTCATTATCATTATTGTCATTATCTTATGAATTATCATCATTATTGTTAATAATAATGGAATTATCATGAAAATCATCATATTTACCTAAATTAGTGTTAGAATTATCATAATTATCATTTAAAAGCGAAAAAGTTTTTTTTCGACCTTTCTCTCAAAATAAAAATACGCTATATTTTGCCGTTTTTTCAACTTTTGGGATTTTAATAGTTTTAGCCTTTCATTCGTTATAAATGGACTCTATGATTATTAATATCATTATCATCATTATTGTAATTATTCTTATTATTATCATCATTATAGTCATTATCCTTATGATTATCATTATAGTAATCATCCTTATGATTATCATTATCATCATTATCATCATTGCAGTTATAATGCTAATTATTACTGTCATTTTCATCATGATAACTATTTTTTATAATGATAACAATAATTATAATTTTAGAAATAATTATGACAATAATACTCATTATAATAACAAAAATAAATATATTATTATTATATCTATTGTCATTATTTGTATCAAAAATTATTAGAATAGAGTTCATTATTGCTATTATTGCAGTAATTATCAAAATGATCATTATAATTATCATTTTATTATCATTATTATCCTTATTGTCATTATCATCATAGTTATCATAATTATTGTTAATAATAAAGGAATTACCATGAAAATTATCATATTTTCCTGTATTAATGTTAAAATTATCATAATTATTATTTAAAGGCGAAAAAGGTTTGTTTCGACCTTTCTCTCACAAGGCATTATTGTTAATAATAAAGGAATTATCATGAAAATCATCATAATCACCTGAATTAATGTAAAAATACCCCTAATTATCATTTAAAAGTGAAAAGGGGGGTTCTTCGACCTTACTTTCAACCAGTCTCTCAAATGGCTGTAATGTGCTAGATTTTGCCGTGTTTTCGACTTTTGGGATTTTATTAGTTTTAGCCTTTATTTCATTATAAATGGACTCTATAATTATTATTCTCATCATTATCATCATTATTGTCATTATTCTTATGGTTATCATCATTATAGTCATTATCGTCATGATTATCATTATTATCATTATCATTATTGCTTTTATAATGATTATTATGCTAATTGCTACTGTCATTTTCATCATTAGAACTATCTTTATAATGATAATGACAATAATGATAATTTTAGAAATAATAATGACAATAATACTCATTATAATAACAATAATAATATTATTATTATTTCTATTGTCAATTTTAGTATGAAAATTTTTAGAATAGAGTTAAATATTTCTATTATTGTAGTAATTTTCAAAATAATCATTATAATAATTTTATTATCAGTATCATTTTTATTATTGTCATTATCATCATAATTATCATCATTATTGTTAATAATAAAAGAATTATCATGAAAATCATCATAATTACCTGAATTAATGTTAAAATCATCATTTTTATCATTTAAAAGCTAGATTTTGCCGTTTTTTCGACTTTTGGGATTTTATTAGTTTTAGCCTTTATTTCATTATAAATGGACTCTATGATCATTATTATCATTATTGTCATTATTCTTATGATTATCATCATTATAGTCATTATCGTCATGATTATCATTATTATCATTATCATTTTTGCAGTGATAATTCTAGTTATTACTCTCATTTTCATCATTATAACTATTTTTATAATGATAATTACAATAATGATAATTTTAGAAATAATAATGAATATAACACTCATAAGAATAACAATAATGATGATATTATTATTTCTATTGTCATTATTTGTAAAAAAAAAATATTAGAATAGAGCTATTATTGCAGTAATTATCAAAATTATCATTATAATTATCATTTTATAATTATTATCATTATTCTTATTGTCATTATCATCATAATTATCATCATTATTGAATTTAATAAAGGAATTATCATGAAAATCATCATAATTACCTGAATTAACGTTAAAATCATCATAATTATCATTTAAAAGCAAAAAGGGTTTTTTTTTTTACCTTTCTCTCAAAAGGCTTTAATACGCTTGATATTGCCGTTTTCGACTTCTGGGATTTTATTAGTTTTAGCCTTTATTTCATTATAAATGGACTCTATGATTATTATTATCATCATCATCATTATTGTCATTATTCTTATGATTATCATCATTATAGTCATTATCGTCACGATTATCATTATCATCAGTATCATTATTGCAGTTATAATGATTATTATGCTAATTAGTAGTGTCATTTTCATCATTATACTTTTCATAATGATAATAACAATTTTAATAATATTATAATTATTATTATAGTCATTATCATCATAATTATCATCATTATTGTTAATAATAAAGTAATTATCATGAAAATCATCATAATTACCTGAATTAATGTTAAAATCATCATAATTATCATTTAAAAGCGAAAAAGTTTTTTTTTCGACCTTTCTTTCAAAAGGCTGTAATACGCTAAATTTTTTCCTCGTGAGTTGAAAGGGTGGCGTGTTTCGGAGTTAAAATAGAACTCCTATAATGATACCGTGTGTGTGGTTAAATTATATATAAAAACACTTTTCTTGTGTGTATGGGTCCCCGTTGTGAGTTTCGTTTTTAAGATTCTTTAAGATATTACCGAGACAAGACAGTATGTGGCCTTTGAAATATAATGTGTTTATGAACATGTGTGTGTGTATGTGTCTGTGCTGTACAGAAAAAAAAACATACATTCAAAGTGCTTTCCTTTATTAGCAGCGTTTGCTTCATGTTGTATTGCTTTCGGCTTTATATGTAAAGGATTCGATAGTTCCGTATTCAACACAATAGCCATTTTCATTGTCATTACCTTTTCTATTTTTTTTTTTTTCTGTGGCCTACAATTTTGGAATACTATAGGCTTCTTTCTTTGATGATTTGCCTTTTCTCTCTTACTAATATTTTGATATAATTAGTATTCCCATTACCATTATTGTTTTGATATCCTTAGCATTTTGTATTTCTCGCCCTTGCACCTTTCTGTTACTGTGTTTAATACCCATTTCCTTGATTCCTTTACTCAGTCTTTGTAATATGAAATCCCAGACTAAACAAGTACCATGTCCCATCCTGCACAGGCCGGCCTTCTGCTGCTGTCCGTCCTCGTCTCGGAGGCGGCGGAGAGTCCTTACTCCGCGCCCAGCCCCATCCTAAAGGACGACCGAACGCAGGACGCCTACGGTGGCTACTCCTTCGACTTCGAGTCCGGCAACGGCATCGTCCGGGAGGAGTCCGGGAAGGAGAGCGACGGACAGGCGAAGCAGGGAGGCTGGAGGTGAGCATCGGGCCTCGACTCTCTGTATATGAAAATAATTGTCTATTCATCTCTCTATTATCTTTCTACCTTTGTGCCTATCTACGTTTCTCGTAAGTACACCAGCAATTTACCAAAAAACTCTGCGAAAGCAAACAGTTAACGAAATCAGCAGGTTACGAAGGATTCAGCATCCTCAATGAAACCCCTTCCCCGCAGATACGAATCCCCCGAGGGCGTCCCCGTCGAGATCTCCTTCGTGGCCGACCAGGGGGGGTACCAACCCCAGGGGGCGATCATCTCCGTGGCTCCACCCCTTCCCTACCAGAGATCCGGGAACTAATATCATTTTCTTTAAGTAAAAGTGAAGAAACTTTATCCGGAAATTGAGACTTTTCTTTTAAAGCGAAAGTGAGAAAAGAATTTCTTATTCTGATTCTTCTATCACTGCTACTTTTGTTTTTGTTCTTATTTTTCTCCTTATCAATGTTTTTGCTTCATTCTTTCTCCTTCATCTTCATCATGTTCTCTTCCATCTCCTGCCCCCAAAATATCTAGCCAAAGAAATTATTTATTTTTTCTTTTTGTGAAAGTGAAGGGTCATTTTTAATAATCTTGATTCACAACAATACAAAATAAGCCTACTCTCTTTCTCTCTCTATCTCTATAAATCTATCTATCTCACTCATTCTCTCTCTCTGTCTCCCGCTCTCTCTCTCTCTTTCTCTCTCTCTCTCTCTCTATCTCAATCTCACTCCGTTTCTCTCTGTCTGTCTGTCTATTCACCTATCCATCTCTCTCTCCTTCTCTCTCTCTCTCTCTCTCTCTCTCTCTCTCTCTCTCTCTCTCTCTCTCTCTCTCTCTCTCTCTCTCTCTCTCTCTCTCTCTCTCTCTCTCTCTCTCTCTTTCTCTCTCTCTCTCTCGCTCACTCGCTCGCTCTCTCTCCCTCCCCCCCCTCTCTCTCTTTCTCTCTCTCCGTTTCTCTCTATCTATCATTCATCTATCCGTCTCTCTCTCTCTCTCTCTCTCTCTCTCTCTCTCTCTCTCTCTCTCTCTCTCTCTCTCTCTCTCTCTCTCTCTCTCTCTCTCTCTCTCTCTCTCTCTACCTTCCTCTCTTTCTCTTTCTTTCTCTTTTCTCTTTACGATTGGGTTATTTTGATTTGGTTATCCTCGTTGTTAATCTATATTTGTCAAAATTAGCATTGATTTCCAGTTGGCTGATTGCACAATTTTGACCGGGTTGTTATATGAAAGTGAATGATAAACTAAAAAAGATATCATAAAAAAAGATACTCTTTTATTGATATTATGGATTTTCCTCTTTCGTAAAAACTAATTTCAAAATATTTCTACTTTCTTAACTGTTTAACCATCCAATCATCTATCTATCTATTTCTATCTCTTTCTATCCCTCATCTATCTATCTATTCCTATCCCTCTCAAACCCGCATCTATCTATTGGCATATATGTAAATGTCATTTCATCCTTGATATCATTATTTGTTGTATGTTTATTAATGTACGTTTGTGCTGTGAAAATGAACGGGCTAGTGTGTCTCTCCACAGAAAACGGTTTGCGTGAATGAAGGGGGAGCTCCCTAAATTTTGATGTGAATAAATATTATTGCAAAATATTAGATTCGGACTTTTATTCAGAGCAACTCAGACTAAGATACATATACATACATTTTCATGATTATTATCATTATCATTATTATCATTATTGTTATCTATTACCAAAAATCATTACCATTATTATTGTTACTTTTAGTATCATCATCATCATCTTTGTTGATATTATTATTATCATTATTTATCATTATCGTTGCTCTCACTTTCACCATTTTTATTACTATAATCATTATCGTTATTATTGTTGTTGTTGCTGTTATCATTATCATTATTATCATTATAATG
>NC_091590.1:18374022-18390930 GCF_042767895.1 Penaeus vannamei | reverse complement strand
ATAATGATAATAATGATATTTCTATTGTCATTTATAGTTTCAAAATTATCAGAATAGAGTTAATTATTGCTATTATTGCAGTAATTATCAAAATTATCATTATAATTATAATTTTATTATTATTATCATTACTATTATTGTCATTATCATCATAATTATCATAATTATTGTTAATGATAAAGGAATTATCATGAAAATCAGCATAAATACCGGAATTAATGTTAAAATCATCATAATTATCATTTAAAAGCTAAAAAGTTTTTTTTTCGAACTTTCTCTCAATAGTCAATATTTCTCTTATGATATATATATTATTACTGCCATTTCATTAATAATTAATATTCATTAATAATATTAAATGGCTGCTCTCTCGGAGGTGTGGAGGCCTGGCAGCGGTATGACCTGTGTAGGTGGCTACACCTGGTCGGGCCGCAGCGACGGCCACCATCTCCAAGGAGTAGCCACTCCAGCAGACTCCAGCCCTCGGTAGTAGAGGTTACTCCTGTTGATGAGCATATAATGGTGTTGAGATTGAAACTATCTTTTGGCTTCATGTCTCTTATTGCTGTGTACGCTTCTACCGATGTTTGTAAACATGACGTGAAAGAGATGTTCTACGCCAAACTTACATCTGTGGTAGACAGATGTACCCGGCGAGATATTCGCATTGTTCTGGGTGACTTCAATGCGGTATCTGGCTGTGATCGAGCTGGCTATGAGATGTCTGTCGGTCCCCATGGTCCAGGAGCTGATGCCGGTAGCGAGAATAGCCTTTCTGGCTCCTGGCACCAGCGCCCAGACCCACATCGCTGGACATGGTACAGTGATGCGGGTAATGCAGCCAAGGAGATCGACCACATACTCGGTAGCACTCGTTGGAGGATCCTCCAGAATTGCAGGGTGTACAGTAGTGCTGAGTTCTGTGGTACTGACCATAGATTGATTATGGCTACCCTCCAGGTCCACTTCAAAACTCCCCAGCGGTCAAAAGATCACCCTAGGGTGGGTGTTTCATTTGGACAGGTTGAGGGAGAGGGAGTGTGCCCGCGGGTTTGCTGAGGCAATTTCTGATCCTTTCGCAATGCTTGACAGTCTGACAGACCCTGTTCTTCTGTGGGATACCTTCAATCGTGAAACGCTTGATGCAGCTCAAGATACGATTGGTGTACGCCCGAGAGCAGTACAGAATTCCATCTCACAGGAGACACTGGAAGCCACAGATGCATGTCGTGCGGCTCGTCTGACAGGGGATCGGGAATTGCACCATTTTCATGTGCGCAGCGCTCGGTCCTGAGACTGAGAGGAATTCCAACAAGGATTATTGGACTAATAGCAAGCCTGTATACTGGTACTGAAAGTGCTGTAAAGTGTGGTGGGGGCCTATCGAGCTTCTTTCCTTTTAGTTCAGGAATGAGGCAAGGCTGTGTCCTTGCGCCAACTCTTTTCAACACTTGCATGGACTGGATACTGGGCAGAGTTACTGTTCAAAGTCATTGTGGAGCAACAGTAGGCAATATCAAGGTTACAGACATTGACTTTGCTGATGACGTTGCCATTCTATCTGAGTCTTTGGAAACCCTAGTGGCGGCTCTCGATGCATTTAGCAATGAAGCGAAGCCCTTGGGTCTAGAGGTCTCCTGGACCAAGACCAAGGTCCAGGAATTTGGGGACTTGTTAGGAGAACCTGTTTAGTCGGTACGTGCTTCCGGCGAGGACATTGAAGTCACAGAGAGTTTTACATACCTTGGTAGTGTAGTTCATAACTCTGGGCTGTCAGACCATAAAGTCAGCAGACGGATTGGCCTGGCAGCAGGGGTCATGAACTCTCTCAACAAGAGTATTTGGAGATGTCGGTACCTGTGCAGAAGGACCAAGCTACGGGTTTTCAGGGCCCTGATAATACCAGTTTTGCTATACGGTAGCGAAAGCTGGACATTGTCCTGTGCCTTGGAGGCTCGTCTTGAAGCCTTTTGTAATAGGTTCTTGCGGAAGATCATGGCGTACTGTTGGCGGGACCATGTGTCCAACCAATGGTTGCACTGTGAGACTGGCACAGGACCTGTTATCTACACAATCCGTGATCGCCAACTCAGGCTATACGGCCACCTGGCTAGCTTTCCTCAGGATGATCTTGCCCATCAGGTCGTCTCTGTTCGAGACAACACTGGGTGGAGGAGGCCTTGGAACGACCGAGGAAGTCGTGGCTTGGGCAGATCGACCAAACGTGCTGTAAAGAACTAGAGATGGGCCAAGTCCCTGCCTGGCGTCTAGCCAGGAGGGATCCTCGTAGGTGGAAACGAAGGGTGTATGCGGCTATGCGCCCCCGTCGGCGTCAGCCCCCTTTATGATGATAATGATAGTTATCATCGTCATGATTATCCTTATCATTATTGCAGTTATAATGATTATTATGTTAATTATTACTGTCATTTTCATCATTATAACTATTTCTATAATGATAAAAACAATAATGATAATTTTAGAAACAATGACGATAATATTCATTATAATAACAATAATAATGATATTATTATTATTTCTATTGCCATCATTAGTATGAAAATTATTAGAATAGTTAATTATTGCTATTATTACAGTAATTATCAAAATTACCATTATAATTATCATTTTATTATTACTATCATTATTATTATTGTCATTATCAAAATAATTATCGTCATTATTGTTAATAATAAAGGAATTCTCATGTCATAATTACCTGAATTAATGTTAAAGTCATCATAATTATCATTTAAAAGCGAAAAAGTTTTTTTTTTTACCTTTCTCTCATAAGGCTGTAATACGCTAGATTTTGCCGTTTTTTCGAGTTTTGGGATTTTATTAGTTTTAGCCTTTATTTCATTATAAATGGACTCTATGATTATTATTATCATCATTATCATTATTGTCATTATTCTTATGATTATCATGATGATTTTCGTCATGATTATCATTATTATCATTATCAATATTGCAGTTATAATGATTATTATGGTAATTACTACTGTCATTTTCATCATTATAACTATTTTTATAATAAAAACAATAATGATAATTTTAGAAATAATATGACAATATTAGTCATTATAATAACAATAATGATATTATTTCTATTGTCATTATTAGTATGAAAAATATTAGAATAGAATTAATTATTGCTATCATTGCAGTAATTATCAAAATTGTAATTATATTTGTCATTTTATTATTATTATTAATATTATTGTCATTATCATCATAATCATCATTATTGTTAATAATAAAAGAATTATCATGAAAATAAAAATCATTAGAATTACCTGAATTAATGTTAAAATCATCAGAATTATCATCTAAAAGCGAAAAGGTTGTTTTTCCACCTTTTTCTCAAAAGGCTAGATTTTCCCGTTTTTTTCGACTTTTGGGATTTTATTTGTTTTAGCCATTATTTCATTATAAATGGACTCTATGATTATTATCATCATTATAATCATTATTGTCATTATTCTTATGATTATCATCATTTTAGTAATTATCATGGTTATCATTATTATCATTATCCTTATTGCAGTTATAAGGATTATTATGCTAATTATTAATGTCATTTTCACCATTATAACTATTTGATAATTTTAGAAATAATGACGACAATAATACTCATTATAATAACAATAATAATGATATTATTATTATTTCTATTGTCATTATTAGTATTAGAATTATTAGAATCATTGCTATTATTGCTATTATTGCAGTAATTATCAAAAGTATCATCATTTTTATCTTTTTATTATTATGATAATTATTATTATAGTCATTATCATCATAATTTTCATCATTATTGTTAATAATAAAAGAATTATCATGAAAATCGTCATATTTACTTGAATTAATGTTAAAATCATCATAATTATCATTTAAAAGCGTAAAAGGGTTTTTTTCGACCTTGCTCATGATTATCATTATTATCATTATCATTATTGCAGTTATAATGATGAAAATTACAGTGATAATTAGCATAATAATCATTATAATGATTATTATGCTAATTGTTACCGTCATTTTCATCATTATAACTATTTTTATAATGATAATAACAATAATGATAATTTTAGAAAAAAATGACAATAATAGTCATTATAATAAAAATAATAATGATATTATTATTTCTATTGTCATTATTAGTATGAAAATTATTAGAATAGAGTTAGTTATTGCTATTATTGCAGTAATTATCAAAATTATCATTATAATTATTCTTTTATTATTATTATTATCATTATTGTCATTATCATCATAATTTTCATCATCATTGTTAATCATTGTTTTTTCTACTTTTCGGATTTTATTAGTTTTAGCCTATATTTCATTATAAATGGACTCTATGATTATTATTATCATTATCATCATTATTTTCATTATTTTTATGATTATAATAATTATAGTCATTATCGTGAGGATTATAATTATTAACATTATCATAATTGCAGTTATAATGATTATTATGCTAATTATTACTGTCATTTTTATCATTGAAACTATTTTTATAATAATAAAAACAATAATGATAATTTTAGAATTAATAGTGACAATAATGCTCATTATAATAACAATAATCATGATATTATTATCATTTCTATTGTCATAATTTGTATGAAAATTATTTGAATAGAGTTTATTATTGCAATTATTGCAGTAATTATCAAAAGTATCATTATAATTATTTCATTATTATTGTCATCATTATTATTGTCAATATCATCATTATTGTTAATATTAAAGGAATTATCATGAAAATCATCATAATTATCCTTTAAAAGTGAAAAATGTTTTTTTTTTTCGACCTTTCTCTCAAATAGCTGTAATGCGCTAGATTTTGCCGTTTTTTTCGACTTCTGGGATTTTATTAGTTTTAGCCTTTATTTCATTATAAATGAACTCTATTATTATTATTATCATATTTATCATTATTATTGTCATTATTCTCATGATTATCATCATTATAGCCATTATCGTCATGATTATCTTTATCATTATCATTATTGCAGTTGATATGATTATTATGGTAATTATTACTGTCATTTAATATTTTTATAATGATAAAAAATGATAATTTTAGAAATAATAATGACAATAACACTCATTATAATAACAATTATAATGATATAATAATTATTTTTATTGTCATTATTAGTATGAAAATTATTAGAATAGAGTTAATTATTGCTATTATTGTAGTAATTATCAAAATTATTATCATAATTATCATTTTATTATTATTATCATTATTATTATTGCCATTATCATCATAACTATCATAATTATTGTTAATAATAAAGAAATTATCATGAAAATCATCATAATTACCTGAATTAATGTTAAAAACATCGTAATTATCATTTAAAAGCGAAAAAGTTTTCTTTCGACCTAACTCTCAAAAACCTGTAATAGGCTATATTTTGCCAATTTTTCGACTTTTAGGATTTTATTAGTTTTAGCCTTTATTTCATTATAAATGGACTATGATTATTGATATCATCATTATCATTATTCTTATGATTATCATCATTATAGTCATTATCGTCATGATTATCATTATTATCATTATCATTATTGCATTTATGATGCTAATTATTACTGTTATTTTCATCATTATAACTATTTTATAATGATAATAATAATAATGATAATTTTAGAAATAATAATTTCAATAATACTAATTATAATAACAATAATAATGATATTATTATTATTTCTATTGTCATTATTAGTATGAAAATTATTAGAATAGAGTTAATTATTGCTATTATTGCAGTAATTATCAAAATCATCATTATAATTATCATTTTATTATTATTATCATTATCATTATTGTCATTATCATCATAATTATCATCATTATTGTTAATAATAAAGGAATTATCATGAAAATCATCATAATTACCTGAATTAATGTTAAAATCATCATAATTATCATTTAAAAGCGAAAAAGGTTTTTTCGACCTTTCTTTCAAAATTCTAGATTTTCCCGTTTTTCTAACTTTTCGGATTTTATTAGCTTTAGCCTCTATATTATTATCATAATTATCATTATTGTCATTATTCTTATGGCTATCATTTTAGTCATTATCGTCATGATTATAATTATCATCATTATCATTATTGCAGTTATATTGCTAATTGTTACTGTCATTTTCATCATTATAACTATTTTTATAATAATAAAAATAATGATAATTTTAGAAATAATAATGACAATAATACTCATTATAATAACAATAACAATGATATTATTATTAATTCTTTTGTCATCATTAGTATGAAAATTATTAGAATAAAATTAATTATTGCTATTATTGCAATAATTATCAAAATTATAATTATAATTATCATTTTATTATTATTATCATTATTATTGTAATTATCATCATAATCATCCTCATTATTGTTAATAATAAGGGAATTATCATGAAGATCATCATAATTACCTGAATTAATATTAAATCATTATGATTATCATTTAAAAGTGAAAAGTTTTTTTTCGACCTTTCTCTCTAAATACGCTAGATTTTGCTTTTTTTTTAGATTATGGGATTTTATTAGTTTTATCCTTTATTTCAATATAAATGGACTCTATGATTATTATTATCATTATCATCATTATTGTCATTATTCTTATGATCATCATCATTATATTCATTATCGTCATGATTATCATTATTATCATTAGCATTATTGCAGTTATAATGATTATCATGCTAATCATTACTGTTATTTTCATCATTATATCTTTTTTATATTGATGATAACAATAATGATAATTTTAAAAATAATAATGACAATAATACTCATGATAATAACAATAATAATGAAATTATTATTATTTATATTGTCATTATTAGTATGAAAATTCTTAGAATAGAGTTAATTATTCCTATTATTGCAATAATTATCAAAATTATCATTATAATTATCATTTTATTATTATTATCATTATTCATAGTGTCATCATAATTATCATCATTATTGTTAATAATAAAGGAATTATCATGAAAATCATCATAATTACTTAAATTAATGTTAAAATCATCATAATTATCATGTAAAAGCGAAAAAGTTTTTTTTTCGACCTTTCTCTCAAAAGGCTGTAATACCCTAGATTTTGCCATATTTTCGACTTCTGGGATTTTATTAGTTTTAGCATTTATTTCATAATAAATGGACTCTATGATTATTAGTATCCTCATTATCATCATTATTGTCATTATTCTTATGATTATCATTATTATAGTCATTATCGTTATCATTATAGTCATAATAGTCATTATCGTCATCATTATTGTCATTTTCGTAATGATTAACATTATTATCATTATCATTATTGCAGTTATAATAATTATTATGCTAATTATTACTGTCATTTTCATCATCATAACTATTCTTATAATGATAATAACAATAATGATAATTTTAGAAAGAAAAAGGAGAATAGTACTCATTATAATAATAATACTATTATTATTATTACTTCTATTGTCATAATTAGTATGAAAATTATTAGAATAGAGTTAATTATTCGTATTAATGCAGTAATTATCAAAATTATCATTATAAATATCATTTTATTATTATTATCATTATCATTATTGTCATTATCATCATTATTGTTAATAATAAAGGAATTATCATGAAAATCATCATAATTACCTGAATTAGTGTTAAAATCATAATTATCATTTAAGAAAAAGTTTTTTTTCGACCTTTCTCTCAAAAGGCAATAATAATACTCAGTTAATAATATAATAATAATACGCTAAATTTTGCCGTTTTTTCGACTTTTGGGATTTTATTAGTTTTAGCCTTTATTTCATTATAAACGGACTCTATTATTATTATTATCATCATTATTGTCATTATTCTTATTATTATCATCATTATAGTCATTATTATCATTATCATTATTGCAGTTATAGTGCTAATTATTAGTCATTTTCATCATTATAGCTATTTTTATAATGATAATAACAATACCGATAATTTTAGTAATAATAATGACAATAATTCTCATTATAATAAAAATAATAATGATATTATTATTATTGCTATTGTCATTATTAGTATGAAAATTATTAGAATAGATTATTGCAGTGATTATCAAAATTATCAGTATAATTATTATTTTATTATTATTATCATTATTATTATTTTCATTATCATCATAATTATCCTCATTATTGTTAATAATAAAGAAATTATCATGAAAATCATTATACTTACCTGAATTAATGTTAAAATCATCATAATTATCCTTTAAAAGTGAAAAAGTTTTTTTTTCGACTTTTCTCTCTAAAGGCTGCAATACGCTAGAGTTAAAACAGAACCCCGATAATGATACTGTGTGTGTGGTTAATTTATATATATATATATATATATATATATATATATATATATATATATATATATGTATATATATATATATATATATATATATATATATAAAACTTTTCTTGTGTGTATAGGTCCCCGTTGTTAGTTTCCTTTTTATAATTCTTTAAGATATTACCGAGACAAGACAGTATGTGGCCTTTGAAATATAATGTGTTTATGAACGCGCGTGTGTGTGTGTGTGTGCTGTACAAAAAAAAAAAAAAAAAAAAAAAAAAACACATTCAAGTGCTTTCCTTTATTAGCAGCGTTTGCTTCAGGTTGTATTGTTTTCGGCTTTATATGTAAAGGATTAAATAGTTTCCGTATTTCAACACAATAACCATTTTCATTGTCATTGCCCTTTCTATTATTTTTTTTTTCTGTGGCCTACAATTTTGGAATACTATAGGCTTTTTTTTGCGGGGGGGGGGGGTGATTTTCCTTTCCTTTCTTACTAATATTTTCATATAATTAGTATATCCATTACCATTATTGTTTTGATATCATTAGCATTCTGTATTCCTCGCCCTTGCGCCTTTCTGTTACTGTGTTTAATACCTATTTCCTTGATTCCTTTACCCAGTCTTTATAATATGAAATCCCACACTAAACAAGTGCTGCTGTTAGTTCTCGTCTCGGAGGCGGCCAAGAGTCTTTACTCCGCGCCCAGCCCCATCCTGAAGGACGACCGGACGCAGGACGCCTACGGTGGCTACTCATTCGACTTCGAGTCCGGCAACGGCATCGTCCGGCAGGAGTCCGGGAAGGAGAGTGACGGACAGGCGAAGCAGGGAGGCTGGAGGTGAGCATCGGGCCTCGACACTCTGTATAGGATATAATTGTCTATTCATCTCTCTATTATCTTTCTACCTTTGTGTCTATCTACGTTTCTCGTAAGTACACCAGCAATTTACCACAAAACTCTGCGAAAGCAAACAGTTGACGAAATCAGCAGGTTACGAAGGATTCAGCATCCTAAATGAAACCCCTTCCCCGCAGATACGAATCCCCCGAGGGCGTCCCCGTCGAGATCTCCTTCGTGGCCGAACAAGGGGGGTACAAACCCCAGGGGGGGATCATCCCCGTGGTTCCACCCCTTCCCTACCAGAGATCCGGGAACTAAGATCATTTTCTTTAAGTGAAAGTGAAGGAACTTTATCCGGAAATTGAGACTTTTCTTTTAAAGCGAAAGTGAGAGAAAAAAATCTTATTCTGATTCTTCTATCATCATTATAGTCATTATGGTCATGATTATCATCATTATAGTTATTATCGTCATGATTATCATTATTATCATTATCATTATTACAGTTATAATGATTTTCATGCTAATTATTACTGTCATTTTCTTCATTATATCTATTTTTATATTGATAATAACAATAATGATAATTTTCGAAACAATAATGACAATAATACTCATTATAATAACAATAATAATGATATGAGTATTATTTCTATTTTGCCATTTTTTCGACTTTTGGGATTTTATTAGTTTTAGCCTTTATTTAATTATAATTGAACTCTATGATTATTATCATCATTATCATCATTATTGTCATTCTTCTTAAAGTTATCATCATTATAGTCATTATCGTCATGATTATCATTATTATCATGATCATTATTGCAGTTATAATGATTATTATTACCAGTCATTTTCATAATTATAACCATTTTTATAATCATAATAACGATAAAGATAATTTTAGAAATAATAATGACAATAATATGGATTTTCATAAAAATATTAATGATATTATTATTTTTATTGTCATCGTTAGTATGAAAATTATTGGAATAGAGTTAATTATTGCTATTATTGCAGTAATTATCAAAATTACCATTATAATTATTATTTTATTATTATTATCATTATCATTATCATCATAATATTCATCATTATTCTTAATAATAAAGGAATTATCATGAAAATCTTAATAATTACCTGAATTAATGTTAAAATCATCATAATTATTTAAAAGTGAAAAAGTTTTTTTTTCAACCTTTCTCTCATAAGGCTGTAATACACGAAATTTTACGTATGATAATCATGATGATAATGACTATAATGATAATATTCATAAGAATAATGACAGTAATGATAATAATAATGATAAAAATTATTATCCAGTCCATTTATAATGAAATAAAGACCAAAACTAATAAAATCCCAGAAGTCGAAATAACGGCAAAATCTAGCGTATTACAGCATTTTGAGAGAAACGTCGAAAAAAACCTATTTCGCTTTTTTTATTGGTAATTATTAGGATTTTAACATTAATTCAGGTAATTGTGATGATTTTCATGATAATTCCTTCATCATATGCAATAATAATGATAATTATGATGATAATGACATTGATAATGACAAAAATAATGATAACGAAAAAATCATAATTATAATGATCATTTGGATAATTACTGCAATAATAGCAATAATCAACTCCAATAATTTTCAGACTAATAATGACAATAGAAATAATATCATTATCATTGTCATTATAATTATTACTATTGTCATTATCATTTCTAAAATTATCATTATTGCTATTATCATTATAAAAATAGTTATAATGAAAATAGCTATAATAATTAGCATAATAATCATTACAACTGCAATAATGATAATAATGATGATAATCATGATGATAATGACTATAACGATAATAATCATATGAATAATGACTGAGGATAATAATTATTATCCATTCCATTTATAATGAAATAAAGACCAAAAGAAATAAAATCCCAAAAGTCGAAAATAACGGCTAAATCTAGCCTTTTGAGAGAAACGTCGAAAAAAAACCTTTTTTCGCTCTTTATTGGTAATTATGAGGGGTATAACATTAATTCAGGTAATATTAATGATTTTCATGATAATTCCTTCATTATATGCAATAATGATCATAATTATGATGATATTGATAATGATAATGACAATAGTAATGATAATGACAAAATCATAATTGTAATCATAATTTTGATAATTACTGCAATAATAGCAAAAATAAACTCTATTCAAATATTTTCAGACTTATAATGACAATAGAAATAAGAAAAACATCATTATCCTTGTCATTATAATTATTGCTATTGTCATTATTATTTCTAAAATTATCATTATTGCTATTATCATTATAAAAATTGTTATGATGAAAAAAGTAGCTATAATAATTAGCATAATAATCATTATAACTGCAATAATAATGATAATGATGATAATCATGATGATAAAGACTATAATGATAATAATCATAAGAATAATGACAGTAATGATAATAATGATGATAATGTTTATTATCCACTCCATTTATAATGAAATAAAGGCCAAAGGTAATAAAATCCCAGAAGTCGAAAAAACAGCAAAATCTTGCCTATTACAGCCTTTTGAGAAAAACGGTGAAAAAATACATCTTCGCTTTTTATTCAGGTAATTGTGATGATTTTCATGATAATTCCTTCCTTATATGCAATATTGATGATAATTATGATGATAATGACAATAATAATGATAATGATAAAATCATAATTATAATGATAATTTTGATAATTTCTGCAATAATAGCAATAATCAACTCAGACTAATTTTCAGACTAATAATGACAATAGAAATAATAATAACATCATTATCATAGTCATTATAATAAATACTATTGTCATTATTATTTCTAAAACTATCAATAAATTATTGCTATTATCATTAAAAAAAATAGTTACGATGATGAAAATAGCTATAACAATTAGCGTAATAATCATTATAATTGCAATAATGACGATAACAATGATAATAACCATGATGATAATGACTATAGTTATAATAATCATAACAATAATGACAGTAATGATAATAATGATTATAATAATTATTATCCTTAGACTCGGGACGTACGCAGCCGTACACTACAATTATCATCATCATTATTATCATCAATGTCATCATTATCATCATTATAGTAATTATCGCCATAATTACCCGTAATATAATCATTAGAATAGTTATTATTTTAATTATTGATGTCATTTCCCTCATTATAACTATTTTTATAATGATAATAACAATAATGATAATTTTAGAAATAATAACAGCAATAATAACAATTATAATAACAATAATAGCGATATTATGATTATTTCAATGATTATTTTTATTATCATTATCGTTATAGTTTTAGAAATAATAATGACAATAGTAATAATTATAATGACAATGATAATGATATTATTATTTCTATTGCCATTATTAGTCTGAAAATTATTGGAATAGAGTTGATTATTGTTATTATTGCAGTAATTATCAAAATTATCATTATAATTATGATTTTATCATTATTATCATTATTATTGTCATTATCATTGGCATTATCATCATAATTATCATTATTGCATAAAATGAAGGAATTATCATGAAAATTATCACAATTACCTGAATTAATGTTAAAATCCTCATAATTACCAATAAAAAGCGAAAAAGCTTTTTTTTCGACGTTTCTCTCAAAAGGCTAGATTATCCAGTTTTTCGACTTATGGGATTTTATTACTTTTGGCCTTTATTTCATTATAAATGGCTGGATAATATTTATTATCATCATTATCATCAGTAGTCATTATTCTTATGATTATTATCATTATAGTCATTATCATCATGATTATCATCATTATTATCATCATTATTGCAGTTATGATTATTATGCTAATTATTATAGCTATTTTCATCATCATAACTATTTTTATAATGATAATAGCAATAATGATAATTTTAGAAATAATAATGACAATAGTAATAATTATAATGACAAGGATAATGATGTTATTATTATTGATATTGTCATTATTAGTCTGAAAATTATTGGAATAGAGTTGAGTATTGCTATTATTGCAGTAATTATCAAAATTATCATTATAATTATTTTATCATTATCATTATTGTTGTCATTATCATTGTCATTATCATCATAATTATCATTATTGCATATAATGAAGGAATTATCATGAAAATCATCACAATTACCTGAATTAATGTTAAAATCCTCATAATTACAAATAGAAAGCGAATAAGGGTTTCTAATACGCTAGATTTTGCCGTTTTTTTCGATTTCTGGGATTTTATTACTTTTGGCCTTTATTTCATTATAAATGGACTGGATAATAATTATTATCATCATTATTATCATTACTGTCATTATTCGTATTATTATTATCATTATAGTCATTATCATCGTGATTATCATCATTATTGCAGTTATAATGATGATTATACTAATCATTATAGCTATTTTCATCATCATAACTATTTTCATAATGATAATAGCAATGCAACCAGGCACTAGTCAGCGTCTAGTACTTACTCATATATATACATATTAGGTGCCGTGGAACTTCCAGCTGTGAAGCGGAGACATGCAATAAACTTCATGACTAGTGTTCATAGAAAAAACAAGCATTTTCCTTCTTCTTTAATCCAACTAAACTGGTATCTCCTTTGAACAAAAACAGTTCTTCCAACATCCAAATCATACGTTTCGAGTGTTCAACACTCATCTTCAGGGATGACAAGAAAGGATACAAGGAACATTATCCTTCAGTTTACAAAAGCATATTTACAAAACAGTTAAGATAAATCATATCACTAATTGTATTAATAAGACATGAAAAGGGGGACACGAATTACTCGTATCAAGACTTTACATTACATATCGAGATAAGAAAATGTAAGTGTTTATGAAAAGTTATTATATAGATTAATACAAGTTGAACAGTTCATGTTTGACCTTGAAATCAATTAACAATATTAAACATGCCAAGAGAACTATACCCTAAACGAATTGGAAAAGTAATTTAGTATTGAAAATTTTCTAGACTATAAAAGCCATCATGTAAATATGACAAAACATGCCATACTCATAAAATCATTCAAATCAAAATAACACATTATTGAATACAATACATCATTACAATTTAATCTTTTGTAATGACGTGACATTTAAAGGAGAAAACTTGAGCTGAAATGGGACGAAATTACGATCAAAGCCCCTGGTGTCATCAAGGCAAAACCGGCAAGATCAAACTCGGCAAATACTATATATAAACCTTGAATATGGGAATTTTACACACTTATCTCGAAACTAGGGATGTTAATTAATACATTGGTAACAATAATACAGAATACTAACCATAATTATTACTAAAAAACTACTGAGAGAGCTGGTCAGTAACGATCCTTGTCTAAACTCAATGAAGAAAGGCCTCTGAGCGGGCAAATGACAAGAGCGCTCCAGCCTGCGCAAAATGTCCGAAAAGGTAAACTTGAGTGAACAATTCTAGGGGGACTACTTTAAAATTTCAATATCAATGGAGGAGAGATATTCATTTAAGTTTGGTTTTAATGTCCAAATCCAAATGCTTTCCAAAATGTTAAGGTCTAAATCACATTGGGACGAGTCAAGAATTTCAAAATTGTTATAAGAGAAAGGAGTGATGCCTGATTGAAGACTTAGTAGGGCTTGAGAGCTTTAAATTCTTTTTTCTGTATGAGAAACCTGTATGGTCTTCCATGCGCATAAAGAAATTGCGGGTTGTTTTACCCACATAGATAGCATTACAGCTATCACACGAGAACTTATATACAATGGAAGAGCATAGAGCAGTGGGTATTCTGTCTTTGAATTTGAAAAAATTACCAATATTTGTGGAGGTTGTGTATACAATTTTCAGTTTTACAGTATTGTAATTATTATGGACAATCCTACATAATTTTCTACCAAGACTATGACTTAATGAACCCAGATATGGCAATTTCATTTATATAATATCCTTTGAGACAGATAGGGGGGTAGACTATGGTGAGACTAGTTTATTAACAGTTGAAATTTAGAGGGAAACTATTTAATTTAAGGATGCTGATGATAAATTCAACCTCTTGGTGGAAAATGTGATAATTCTTGGATATCTTAAAGGCCCTATATATTAAAATTGAAACTAGGTTGCCTTTATATTTAATGGGAATGTAAGAACTGAATTTTGTAGTGAGGCCAGTGTAAGTTGGTTTCCTGTACACTGATGTAGTAAAATAATTATTGCCACGAGAAATGTTAATAACCAGAAAGGGTAGACTGCCATTAGATTCCACTTCATGAGTAAATTTTATATTAGGGTGTTTATCATTTAGATAATTTTAAAATAATTCACTATGATCACTGGACCTGAATAGTAACAAGGTATCATCTACATAGCGAAAATATTTGCAAGGTTTAAAGGAGGTGGGACAATCTTATACCCAAATTTTCTCATAATGATATAAAAATGTTAATTATCCTTATTGCTATTATCAATATAAAAATAGTTATGATGATGAAAATAGCTATAATAATAACCATAATAATCATTATAACTGCAATAATGATGATAATCATGATGATAATGACTATAATGATACTAATCATAAGAATAATGACAGTAATGATAATAATGATGATAATAATTATTATCCAGTCCATTTATAATGAAATAAAAGCCAAAAGTAATAAAATCCCATAAGTCGAAAAAAGGCAAAATCTAGCCTTTTTAAAGAGAAAAGTCGAAAAAAAACCTTATTCGCTTTTTATTGGTAATTATGAGGATTTTAAAATTAATTCAGGTAATTGTGATAATTTTCATGATAATTCCTTCATTATATGCAATAATGATGATAATGAAAATTATAATGACAATAATAGTAATAATAATGATAAAATCATAATTATAATGATAATTTTGATAATTACTGCAATAATAGCAATAATCAGCTCTATTCCAATAATTTTCAGATTATTAATGACAATAGAAATAAGAATATCATTATCATTGTCATTATAATTATTACAATTCTCATTATTTCCAAAATTATCATTATTGCAATTATCATTATATAAATAGTTATGATGATGAAAATGACTATAATAATGAGCATATTAATCATCATAACTGAAATAAATATGATAATGATGATAATGAAATCTAGTGTATTACAGCCTTTTGAAAAAAAAACGTCGAAGAAAAACCTTCTCGCTTTTTATTGGTAATTATGAGAATTTTAACATTAATTCAGGTAATTGCGATGATCCTCATGATAATTCCTTCATTATATGCAATAATGAAGATAATTATGATGATAATGACAGTAATAATGATGAAATCATAATTATAATGATAATGACAAGGATAATGACAATAATAAGGATAAAATCATAATTATAATGATAATTTTCATAATTACTACAATAATAGCAATAATCAACTCTATTCCAATAATTTTCAGACTAATAATAACAATAAAAATAATAATATCATTATCATTGTCATTATAATTATTACTATTGTCATTATTATTTCTAAAATTATCATTATTGCTATTATCATCATAAAAATAATTATGATGATGAAAATAGCTACAATAATTTGCATAATAATCATTATAACTGCAATAATAATGATAATAATGATGATAATCATGATGATAATGAC
>NC_091590.1:18317102-18362102 GCF_042767895.1 Penaeus vannamei | reverse complement strand
AATTAAAAAAAATAATAATGACAATAATACTCATTATAATAACAATAATAATGATTTTGTTATTATTTCTATTGTTATTATTAATATGAAAATTATTAGAATAGAGTTAATTTTTGCTATTATTAGAGAAATTACCAAAATTATCATTATGACTATCATTCTATTATTATTATTATTATTATTATTGTCATTATCATCATAATTATCATCATTATTGTTAATAATAAAGGCATTATTATGAAAATCATTATTATTACCTGAAATAATGTTAAAATCATCATAATTATCATTAAAAAGCGAAAAAAGTTTTTTTTCGAACTTTTTCTCAAAAGGCTGTAATACGATGGATTTTGCCGTTTTTTCGACTTTTGGGATTTTATTAGTTTTAGCCTTTATGAAATAAAGGCTAAAACTAAATGGACTCTATTGTTATTATCATCATTATTGTCATTATTCTTATGATTATCATCATTATAGTCATTATCGTCATGATTATCATTATTATTATTGCAGTTATAATGATTATTATGCTAATTAATCATTTTCATCATTATAACAACTTTTACAATGATAATAACAATAATGATAATTTTAGAAATAATAATGATAATAATACTCATTATAATAACAATATTAATGATATTATTATTATTTCTATTTTCATTATTAGTATGAAAATTATTAGAATAGAGTTAATTATTGCTATTATTGCAGTAATTATAGATATTATCATTATAATTATCATTTAATTATTAATATCATTATTATTATTGTCATTATATTATTATTATTATTGTCAATATAATTATCATCATTATTGTTAACAATAAAATAATTATCATGAAAATATTCATAATTACCTGAATTAATGTTAAAATCATCATAATTATCATTTAAAAGCGAAAAAGGGGGATTTCGATCTTTCTCTCCAAAGGCTGTAATACGCTAGATTTGGCCGTTTTTTCGACTTTTGGGATTTTATTAATTCTAGCCTTTATTTCATTATAAATGGACTCTATGATTATTATTATCAGTACCATCATTATTGTCATTATTCTTATGATTATCATCATTATAGACATTATCGTCATGATTGTCATTATTATCATTATCATTATTGCAGTTACAATGATTATTATGCTAATTATTACTGTCATTTTCAGCATTATACCTATTTTTATAATGGTTATAACAATAATGATAATTTTAGAAATAATAATGACAATAATACTCATTATAATAACAATAATAATGATATTATTATTATTTCTATTGTCATTATTAGTATGAACATTATTAGAATAGAGTTAATTATTGCTATTATTTCAGTAATTATGAAAATTATCATTATAATTAAAATCATCATAATTATCATTTAAAAGTGAAAAGGGTCTTTTTCAACCCTTCTCTCATTGTAAATGGACTCTATGATTACGCTAGATTTTGCCGTTTTTTCGACTTCTCGGATTTTATTAGTTTTATCCTTTATTTCATTATAAATGGACTCTAATTATCATTATTATCATTATCATTATTGTTATTATTCTTATGATTATGATCATTATAGTCATTATCGTCATGATTATCATTATAATTATCATTATTACAGTTATAATGATAATTATTCTAAGTATTACTGTCATTTTCATTATAACTATTTTTATAACGATAATAACAATAATGATAATTTTAGAAATAATAATGACAATAATACTCATTATAAGAAAAATAATAAAGATATCATTATTATTTCTATTAGTATGAAAATTATTAAAATAGAGTTAATTATTGGTATTATTGCAGTAATCGTCAAAATTGCCATTATAATTATCATTTTATTATTATTATCATCATTATTATTGTCATTATCATCATAATTATCATTTTATTTAATAATACTGGAATTATCATGAAAATCCTCATAGTTTCCTGAATTAATGTTAAAGGGGGATTTCTCTCAAAAGGCTGTAATACGCTAGATTTTACCGTTTTTTCGACATCTGGGATTTTATTAGTTTTAGCCTTTATTTCATTATATATAATTATTATCATCATTATCACCTTTATTGTCATTATTCTTATGATTATCATCATTATAGTCATTATCGTCATGATTATCATTATTATTATCATTATTGCAGTTATAATGGTTATTATGCTAATTATTACTGCCATTTTCATCATTATAACTATTTTTATAATGATAATAACAATAATGATAATTTTAGAAATAATAATGACAATATTACTCATTATAATAACAATAATAATGATATTATTATTATTTCTGTTGTCATTATTAGTGTGAAAATTATTAGAATAGAGTTAATTATTGCTTTTATTGGAGTAATTATCAAAATTATCATTATAATTATCATTTTAGTATTATCATTATTATTATTGTCATTATCATCATAATTATTATCATTATTATCAATAATAAAGAAATTATCATTAAAATCATCATAATTACCTGAATTAATGTTAAAATCATCATAACTATCATTTAAAAGCAAAAATGTGTTTTTTTCGATCTTTCTCTGAAAAGGCTAGATTTTGCCGTTTATTATACTTTCGGATTTTGTTAGTTTTAGCCTTTATTTCATTATAAATGGACTCTATGATTATTATTATCATCATTATCATCAGTATTGTCATTATTCTTATGATTATCGTCATTATAGTCGTTATCGTCATGATTATCATTAGTATTATCATTATTGGTTATAATTATTATTATGCTAATTATTAGTCATTTTCATCATTATAACTATTTTTTATAATGATAACAATAATGAAATAATAATGACAATAATACTGATTATAATAACAATAATAATTATATTATTATTATTTCTATTGTCATTATTAGTATGAAAATTATTAGAATAAAGTTTATTATTACTATTATTGAAGTAATGATTAAAATTATCATTATAATTATCAATTTATTATTATTATCATTATTATTATTGTCTTTATCATCATAATTATCTTTATTTTTATTAACAATAAAGGAATTATCATGAAAAGTATCATAATTACCTGAATTAATGTTAAAATCATTATAATTATCATTTAAAAGCAAAAAAGTTTTTTTCGACCTTACTCTGAAAAGCCATTATAGATAGACTATAGTTATCATCATTATCATTATTGTTATTATTCTTATGATTAATCTCATTATAGTCATTATGGTCATGATTATCATTATTATCATTACCATTATTGCAGCTATAATGATTATTATGCTAATTATTACTGTCATTTTCATCATTATAACTATTTTTATAATGATAATAACAATAATGACAATTTTAGAAATAATAATGACATTAATACTCATTATGATAATTATAATGATATTAATAATTCAATTGTCATTATTAGTATGAAAATGATTAGAATGGAGTTAATTATTGCTATTATTGCAGTAATTATCAAAATTATCATTATAATTATCATTTTATCATTATCATTATTATTATTGTCATTATCATCATAATCATCATCATTATTGTTAATAATAAAAGAATTATCATGAAAATTATTAAAATTACCTGAATTAATGTTAAAATAGCAAGTTTTTTATCGACATTTTTCTCAAAAGGTTAGATTTTGCAATTTTTTCGATTTCGAGATTTTATTAGTATTTATTTCAATTTATATGGACTCTATGATTATTATTATCATCATTATCATCATTATTGCGATTATTCTTATGATTATCATCATTAAAGTCATTATCGTCATGATTATCATGATTATCTATATCAATATTTGTGATAATGATTATTATGCTAATTATTACTGTCATTTTCATCATTATAACTATTTTCATAATGATAATAACAATAATGATAATTTTAGAAATAATAATGACAATAATACTCATTATAATAACAATAATAATGATAATAATGATATTTCTATTGTCATTTATAGTTTCAAAATTATCAGAATAGAGTTAATTATTGCTATTATTGCAGTAATTATCAAAATTATCATTATAATTATAATTTTATTATTATTATCATTACTATTATTGTCATTATCATCATAATTATCATAATTATTGTTAATGATAAAGGAATTATCATGAAAATCAGCATAAATACCGGAATTAATGTTAAAATCATCATAATTATCATTTAAAAGCTAAAAAGTTTTTTTTTCGAACTTTCTCTCAATAGTCAATATTTCTCTTATGATATATATATTATTACTGCCATTTCATTAATAATTAATATTCATTAATAATATTAAATGGCTGCTCTCTCGGAGGTGTGGAGGCCTGGCAGCGGTATGACCTGTGTAGGTGGCTACACCTGGTCGGGCCGCAGCGACGGCCACCATCTCCAAGGAGTAGCCACTCCAGCAGACTCCAGCCCTCGGTAGTAGAGGTTACTCCTGTTGATGAGCATATAATGGTGTTGAGATTGAAACTATCTTTTGGCTTCATGTCTCTTATTGCTGTGTACGCTTCTACCGATGTTTGTAAACATGACGTGAAAGAGATGTTCTACGCCAAACTTACATCTGTGGTAGACAGATGTACCCGGCGAGATATTCGCATTGTTCTGGGTGACTTCAATGCGGTATCTGGCTGTGATCGAGCTGGCTATGAGATGTCTGTCGGTCCCCATGGTCCAGGAGCTGATGCCGGTAGCGAGAATAGCCTTTCTGGCTCCTGGCACCAGCGCCCAGACCCACATCGCTGGACATGGTACAGTGATGCGGGTAATGCAGCCAAGGAGATCGACCACATACTCGGTAGCACTCGTTGGAGGATCCTCCAGAATTGCAGGGTGTACAGTAGTGCTGAGTTCTGTGGTACTGACCATAGATTGATTATGGCTACCCTCCAGGTCCACTTCAAAACTCCCCAGCGGTCAAAAGATCACCCTAGGGTGGGTGTTTCATTTGGACAGGTTGAGGGAGAGGGAGTGTGCCCGCGGGTTTGCTGAGGCAATTTCTGATCCTTTCGCAATGCTTGACAGTCTGACAGACCCTGTTCTTCTGTGGGATACCTTCAATCGTGAAACGCTTGATGCAGCTCAAGATACGATTGGTGTACGCCCGAGAGCAGTACAGAATTCCATCTCACAGGAGACACTGGAAGCCACAGATGCATGTCGTGCGGCTCGTCTGACAGGGGATCGGGAATTGCACCATTTTCATGTGCGCAGCGCTCGGTCCTGAGACTGAGAGGAATTCCAACAAGGATTATTGGACTAATAGCAAGCCTGTATACTGGTACTGAAAGTGCTGTAAAGTGTGGTGGGGGCCTATCGAGCTTCTTTCCTTTTAGTTCAGGAATGAGGCAAGGCTGTGTCCTTGCGCCAACTCTTTTCAACACTTGCATGGACTGGATACTGGGCAGAGTTACTGTTCAAAGTCATTGTGGAGCAACAGTAGGCAATATCAAGGTTACAGACATTGACTTTGCTGATGACGTTGCCATTCTATCTGAGTCTTTGGAAACCCTAGTGGCGGCTCTCGATGCATTTAGCAATGAAGCGAAGCCCTTGGGTCTAGAGGTCTCCTGGACCAAGACCAAGGTCCAGGAATTTGGGGACTTGTTAGGAGAACCTGTTTAGTCGGTACGTGCTTCCGGCGAGGACATTGAAGTCACAGAGAGTTTTACATACCTTGGTAGTGTAGTTCATAACTCTGGGCTGTCAGACCATAAAGTCAGCAGACGGATTGGCCTGGCAGCAGGGGTCATGAACTCTCTCAACAAGAGTATTTGGAGATGTCGGTACCTGTGCAGAAGGACCAAGCTACGGGTTTTCAGGGCCCTGATAATACCAGTTTTGCTATACGGTAGCGAAAGCTGGACATTGTCCTGTGCCTTGGAGGCTCGTCTTGAAGCCTTTTGTAATAGGTTCTTGCGGAAGATCATGGCGTACTGTTGGCGGGACCATGTGTCCAACCAATGGTTGCACTGTGAGACTGGCACAGGACCTGTTATCTACACAATCCGTGATCGCCAACTCAGGCTATACGGCCACCTGGCTAGCTTTCCTCAGGATGATCTTGCCCATCAGGTCGTCTCTGTTCGAGACAACACTGGGTGGAGGAGGCCTTGGAACGACCGAGGAAGTCGTGGCTTGGGCAGATCGACCAAACGTGCTGTAAAGAACTAGAGATGGGCCAAGTCCCTGCCTGGCGTCTAGCCAGGAGGGATCCTCGTAGGTGGAAACGAAGGGTGTATGCGGCTATGCGCCCCCGTCGGCGTCAGCCCCCTTTATGATGATAATGATAGTTATCATCGTCATGATTATCCTTATCATTATTGCAGTTATAATGATTATTATGTTAATTATTACTGTCATTTTCATCATTATAACTATTTCTATAATGATAAAAACAATAATGATAATTTTAGAAACAATGACGATAATATTCATTATAATAACAATAATAATGATATTATTATTATTTCTATTGCCATCATTAGTATGAAAATTATTACAATAGAGTTAATTATTGCTATTATTATAGTAATTATCAAAATTACCATTATAATTATCATCATTATTATTATAATTATTATCATTATTATTATTGTCATAATCATCATAATTATCGTCATTATTGTTAATAATAAAGGAATTCTCATGTCATAATTACCTGAATTAATGTGAAAATCATCATAATTATCATTTAAAAGCAAAAAAGGATTTTTTTTTACCTTTCTCTCAGAAGGCTGTAATACGCTAGGTTTTGACGTTTTTCGAGTTTTGGGATTTTATTAGTTTTAGCCTTTATTTCATAAATGGACTTTATGATTATTATTATCATCATTATTGCCATTATTCTTATGATTTTCGTCATGATTATCATTATTAACATTATCATTAATGCAGTTATAATGATTATTATGCTAATTATTACTGTAATTTTCATCATTATAACTATTTTTATAATGTAAATTATAATGATAATTTTAGAAATATGACAATATTAATCATTATAATAACAATAATATTTCCATTGTCATAATTTGTATGGAAAATTTTAGAATAGAGTTAATTATTGCTATTATTGCAGTAATTATCAAAATTGTAGCTAAATTTGTCATTTTATTATTATTATTATTACTGTCATTATCATCTTAATCATCATTATTGTTAATAATAAAGGAATTTTCATAAAAATCATTAGAATTACCTGAATTAATGTTAAAATCATCAGAATTATCATCTAAAAGCGAAAAGGTTGTTTTTCCACCTTTTTCTCAAAAGGCTAGATTTTCCCGTTTTTTTCGACTTTTGGGATTTTATTTGTTTTAGCCATTATTTCATTATAAATGGACTCTATGATTATTATCATCATTATAATCATTATTGTCATTATTCTTATGATTATCATCATTTTAGTAATTATCATGGTTATCATTATTAGCATTATTATTATTGCAGTTATAAGGATTATTATGCTAATTATTACTGTCATTTTCATCATTATAACTATTTTTATAATGATAATAACAATGATAATTATAGAAATAATAACGACAATAATACTCATTACAATAACATTAATAATGATATTATTATTATTTCTATTGTCATTATTAGTATTAGAATTATTAGAATAGAGTTAATTATTACTATTATTGGAGTAATTATCAAAATTATCATCATTTTTATCTTTTTATTATTATGATAATTATTATTATAGTCATTATCATCATAATTTTCATCATTATTGTTAATAATAAAAGAATTATCATGAAAATCGTCATATTTACTTGAATTAATGTTAAAATCATCATAATTATCATTTAAAAGCGTAAAAGGGTTTTTTTCGACCTTGCTCATGATTATCATTATTATCATTATCATTATTGCAGTTATAATGATGAAAATTACAGTGATAATTAGCATAATAATCATTATAATGATTATTATGCTAATTGTTACCGTCATTTTCATCATTATAACTATTTTTATAATGATAATAACAATAATGATAATTTTAGAAAAAAATGACAATAATAGTCATTATAATAAAAATAATAATGATATTATTATTTCTATTGTCATTATTAGTATGAAAATTATTAGAATAGAGTTAGTTATTGCTATTATTGCAGTAATTATCAAAATTATCATTATAATTATTCTTTTATTATTATTATTATCATTATTGTCATTATCATCATAATTTTCATCATCATTGTTAATCATTGTTTTTTCTACTTTTCGGATTTTATTAGTTTTAGCCTATATTTCATTATAAATGGACTCTATGATTATTATTATCATTATCATCATTATTTTCATTATTTTTATGATTATAATAATTATAGTCATTATCGTGAGGATTATAATTATTAACATTATCATAATTGCAGTTATAATGATTATTATGCTAATTATTACTGTCATTTTTATCATTGAAACTATTTTTATAATAATAAAAACAATAATGATAATTTTAGAATTAATAGTGACAATAATGCTCATTATAATACCAATAGTAATGATATTATTAGTTCTATTGTCATTATTAGTATGAAAATTATTAGAATAGAGTTGATTATTGCAATTATTGCAGTAATTATCAAAAGTATTATTATAATTTTCATTTTATTATTGTTGTCATCATTATTATTGTTATTATCATAACTATTCTCATTATTGTTAATAATAAAGGAATTATCATGAAAATCATCATAATTATCCTTTAAAAGTGAAAAATGTTTTTTTTTTTCGACCTTTCTCTCAAATAGCTGTAATGCGCTAGATTTTGCCGTTTTTTTCGACTTCTGGGATTTTATTAGTTTTAGCCTTTATTTCATTATAAATGAACTCTATTATTATTATTATCATATTTATCATTATTATTGTCATTATTCTCATGATTATCATCATTATAGCCATTATCGTCATGATTATCTTTATCATTATCATTATTGCAGTTGATATGATTATTATGGTAATTATTACTGTCATTTAATATTTTTATAATGATAAAAAATGATAATTTTAGAAATAATAATGACAATAACACTCATTATAATAACAATTATAATGATATAATAATTATTTTTATTGTCATTATTAGTATGAAAATTATTAGAATAGAGTTAATTATTGCTATTATTGTAGTAATTATCAAAATTATTATCATAATTATCATTTTATTATTATTATCATTATTATTATTGCCATTATCATCATAACTATCATAATTATTGTTAATAATAAAGAAATTATCATGAAAATCATCATAATTACCTGAATTAATGTTAAAAACATCGTAATTATCATTTAAAAGCGAAAAAGTTTTCTTTCGACCTAACTCTCAAAAACCTGTAATAGGCTATATTTTGCCAATTTTTCGACTTTTAGGATTTTATTAGTTTTAGCCTTTATTTCATTATAAATGGACTATGATTATTGATATCATCATTATCATTATTCTTATGATTATCATCATTATAGTCATTATCGTCATGATTATCATTATTATCATTATCATTATTGCATTTATGATGCTAATTATTACTGTTATTTTCATCATTATAACTATTTTATAATGATAATAATAATAATGATAATTTTAGAAATAATAATTTCAATAATACTAATTATAATAACAATAACAATGATATTATTAATATTTCTATTGTAATTATCAGTATGAAAATTATTAGAATAGAGTTAATTATTGCTATTATTGCCGTAATTATCAAAATCATCATTATAATTATCATTTTATTATTATTATCATTATCATTATTGTCATTATCATCATAATTATCAGCATTATTGTTAATAATAAAGGAATTATCATGAAAATCATCATAATTACCTGAATTAATGTTAAAATCATTATAATTATCATTTAAAAGCGAAAAAGGTTTTTTCGACCTTTCTCTCAAAAGTCTAGATTTTGCCGTTTTTCGACTTTTGTGATTTTATTAGCTTTAGCCTTTATTTCATCATAAATTGATTCGGTGATTATTATTATCATAATTATCATTATTGTCATTATTCTTATGATTATCATTATAGTCATTATCGTCATGATTATCATTTTTATCATTATCATTATTGCAGTTATAGTGCTAATTGTTACTGTCATTTTTATCATTATAACTATCTTTATAATGATAAAAATAATGATAATTTTAGAAATAATATTGACAATAATACTCATTATATTGACAATATAAATGATATTATTATTATTTCTTTTGCCATTATTAGTATGAAAATTATTAGAATAGAGTTAATTATTGCTATTATTGCAGTAATGATCAAACTTATCATTATATTTATAATTTTATTATTATCATTATTATTATTGTAATTATCATCATAATTATCCTCATTATTGTTAATAATAAGGGAATTATCATGAAGATCATCATAATTACCTGAATTAATATTAAATCATTATGATTATCATTTAAAAGTGAAAAGTTTTTTTTCGACCTTTCTCTCTAAATACGCTAGATTTTGCTTTTTTTTTAGATTATGGGATTTTATTAGTTTTATCCTTTATTTCAATATAAATGGACTCTATGATTATTATTATCATTATCATCATTATTGTCATTATTCTTATGATCATCATCATTATATTCATTATCGTCATGATTATCATTATTATCATTAGCATTATTGCAGTTATAATGATTATCATGCTAATCATTACTGTTATTTTCATCATTATATCTTTTTTATATTGATGATAACAATAATGATAATTTTAAAAATAATAATGACAATAATACTCATGATAATAACAATAATAATGAAATTATTATTATTTATATTGTCATTATTAGTATGAAAATTCTTAGAATAGAGTTAATTATTCCTATTATTGCAATAATTATCAAAATTATCATTATAATTATCATTTTATTATTATTATCATTATTCATAGTGTCATCATAATTATCATCATTATTGTTAATAATAAAGGAATTATCATGAAAATCATCATAATTACTTAAATTAATGTTAAAATCATCATAATTATCATGTAAAAGCGAAAAAGTTTTTTTTTCGACCTTTCTCTCAAAAGGCTGTAATACCCTAGATTTTGCCATATTTTCGACTTCTGGGATTTTATTAGTTTTAGCATTTATTTCATAATAAATGGACTCTATGATTATTAGTATCCTCATTATCATCATTATTGTCATTATTCTTATGATTATCATTATTATAGTCATTATCGTTATCATTATAGTCATAATAGTCATTATCGTCATCATTATTGTCATTTTCGTAATGATTAACATTATTATCATTATCATTATTGCAGTTATAATAATTATTATGCTAATTATTACTGTCATTTTCATCATCATAACTATTCGTATAATGAAAATAACAATAATGAT
The DNA here is from genome assembly GCF_042767895.1 of Penaeus vannamei. NCBI lineage: Eukaryota > Metazoa > Arthropoda > Malacostraca > Decapoda > Penaeidae > Penaeus > Penaeus vannamei. The sequence goes on along the minus strand of NC_091590.1, from coordinate 18,350,728 downwards.
AATTTTAGAAAGAAAAAGGAGAATAGTACTCATTATAATGATAATACTACTATTATTATTATTACTTCTATTGTCATAATTAGTATAAAAATTATTAGAATAGAGTTAATTATTGCTATTATTATTATCATTATAAATATCATTTTATTATTATTATCATTATCATTATTGTCATTATCATCATTATTGTTAATAATAAAGGAATTATCATGAAAATCATCATAATTACCTGAATTAGTGTTAAGATCATAATTATCATTTAAGAAAATTTTTTTTTACCTTTCAAAAGGCAATAATAATACTCATTTAATAATATAATAATAATACGCTAGATTTTGCCGTTTTTTCGACTTTTGGGATTTTATTAGTTTTAGCCTTTATTTCATTATAAATGGACTCTATTATTATTATTATCATTATTCTTATTATTATCATCATTATAGTCATTATTATCATTATCATTATTGCAGTTATAGTGCTAATTATTAGTCATTTTCATCATTATAGCTATTTTTATAATGATGATAACAATACCGATAATTTTAGTAATAATAATGACAATAATTCTCATTATAATAAAAATAATAATGATATTATTATTATTGCTATTGTCATTATTAGTATGAAAATTATTAGAATAGTTTATTGCAGTAATTATCAAAATTATCAGTATAATTATTATTTTATTATTATTATCATTATTATTATTTTCATTATCATCATAATTATCCTCATTATTGTTAATAATAAAGAAATTATCATGAAAATCATTATAATTACCTGAATTAATGTTAAAATCATCATAATTATCCTTTAAAAGTGAAAAGGTTTTTTTTTTCGACCTTTCTCTCAAAAGGCTGTAATACGCTAGAGTTAAAACAGAACCCCGATAATGATACTGTGTGTGTGGTTAATATATATATATATATATATATATATATATATATATATATATATATATATATATATATATATATATATATATATATATATATATATATATAAAACTTTTCTTGTGTGTATGGGTCCCCGTTGTTAGTTTCCTTTTTATGATTCTTTAAGATATTACCGAGACAAGACGGTATGTGGCCATTGAAATATATTGTGTTTATGAACGTGTGTGTGTGTGTGTGTGCTGTACAAAAAAAAAAAAAAAAAAAAAAACACACATTCAAGTGCTTTCCTTTATTAGCAGCGTTTGCTTCAGGTTGTATTGTTTTCGGCTTTATATGTAAAGGATTATATAGTTTCCGTATTTCAACACAATAACCATTTTCATTGTCATTACCCTTTCTATTATTTTTTTTTCTGTGGCCTACAATTTTGGAATACTATAGGCTTTTTTTTGGGGGGGGGGAGGGGGTGATTTGCCTTTCCTTTCTTACTAATATTTTCATATAATTAGTATATCCATTACCATTATTGTTTTGATATCATTAGCATTCTGTATTTCTCGCCCTTGCGCCTTTCTGTTACTGTGTTTAATACCTATTTCCTTGATTCCTTTACCCAGTCTTTATAATATGAAATCCCACACTAAACAAGTACCATGTCCCATCCCGCACAGGCCGGCCTTCTGCTGCTGTCCGTCCTCGTCTCGGAGGCGGCCGAGAGTCCTTACTCCGCGCCCAGCCCCATCCTGAAGGACGACCGGACGCAGGACGCCTACGGTGGCTACTCCTTCGACTTCGAGTCCGGCAACGGCATCGTCCGGCAGGAGTCCGGGAAGGAGAGCGACGGACAGGCGAAGCAGGGAGGCTGGAGGTGAGCATCGGGCCTCGACACTCTGTATATGAATATAATTGTCTATTCATCTCTCTATTATCTTTCTACCTTTGTGTCTATCTACGTTTCTCGTAAGTACACCAGCAATTTACCACAAAACTCTGCGAAAGCAAACAGTTGACGAAATCAGCAGGTTACGAAGGATTCAGCATCCTCAATGAAACCCCTTCCCCGCAGATACGAATCCCCCGAGGGCGTCCCCGTCGAGATCTCCTTCGTGGCCGAACAAGGGGGGTACAAACCCCAGGGGGCGATCATCCCCGTGGCTCCACCCCTTCCCTACCAGAGATCCGGGAACTAAGATCATTTTCTTTAAGTGAAAGTGAAGAAACTTTATTCGGAAATTGAGACTTTTCTTTTAAAGCGAAAGTGAGAAAAGAAATTCTTATTATGATTCTTCTATCATCATTATAGTCATTATGGTCATGATTATCATCATTATAGTTATTATCGTCATGATTATCATTATCATCGTTATCATTATTGCAATTATAATGATTATTATGCTAATTATTACTGTCATTTTCATCATTATAACTATTTTTATATTGATAATAACAATAATGATAATTTTCGAAACAATGACAATAATACTCATTATAATAACAATAATAATATGATTATTATTTCTATTTTGCCATTTTTTCGACTTTTGGGATTTTATTAGTTTTAGCCTTTATTTAATTATAATTGAACTCTATGATTATTATCATCATTATCATCATTATTGTCATTCATCTTAAGGTTAACATCATTATAGTCATTATCACCATGATTATCATTATCATCATGATCATTATTGCAGTTATAATGATTATTATTACCCGTCATTCTCATAATTATAACTACTTTTATGGTAATAACGATAATGATAATTTTAGAAATAATAATGACAATAATATGCATTTTCATAAAAATAATAATGATATCATTATTTCTATTGTCATTGTTAGTATGAAAATTATTAGAATAGAGTTAATTATTGCTATTATTGCAGTAATTATCAAAATTATCATTATAATTATTATTTTATTATTATTATTATCATTATTATCATTATCATTATCATCATAATTATCATCATTATTCTTAATAATAAAGGAATTATCATGAAAATCATAATAATTACCTGAAGTAATGTTAAAATCATCATAATTATTTAAAAGTGAAAAAGTTTTTTTTCAACCTTTCTCTCATAAGGCTGTAATACACTAGATTTTACGTATGATAATCATGATGATAATAACTATAATGATAATATTCATAAGAATAATGACAGTAATGATAATAATAATGATAAAAATTATTATCCAGTCCATTTATAATGAAATAAAGACCAAAACTAATAAAATCCCAGAAGTCGAAATAACGGCAAAATCTAGCGTATTACAGCATTTTGAGAGAAACGTCGAAAAAAACCTATTTCGCTTTTTTTATTGGTAATTATTAGGATTTTAACATTAATTCAGGTAATTGTGATGATTTTCATGATAATTCCTTCATCATATGCAATAATAATGATAATTATGATGATAATGACATTGATAATGACAAAAATAATGATAACGAAAAAATCATAATTATAATGATCATTTGGATAATTACTGCAATAGTAGCAATAATCAACTCTATTTCAGTAATTTTCATGCAAATAATGACAATAGAAATAATATCATTTTCATTGTCATTATAATTATTACTATTGTCATTATTATTTCTAAAATTATCATTATTGCTATTATCATTATAAAAATAGTTATAATGAAAATAGCTATAATAATTAGCATAATAATCATTATAAGTGCAATAATGATAATGATGATGATAATCATGATGATAATGACTATAATGATAACAATCATATAGATAATGACTGAGGATAATAATTATTATCCATTCCATTTATAATGAAATAAAGACCAAAAGAAATAAAATCCCAAAAGTCGAAAATAACGGCTAAATCTAGCCTTTTGAGAGAAACGTCGAAAAAAAACCTTTTTTCGCTCTTTATTGGTAATTATGAGGGGTATAACATTAATTCAGGTAATATTAATGATTTTCATGATAATTCCTTCATTATATGCAATAATGATCATAATTATGATGATATTGATAATGATAATGACAATAGTAATGATAATGACAAAATCATAATTGTAATCATAATTTTGATAATTACTGCAATAATAGCAAAAATAAACTCTATTCAAATATTTTCAGACTTATAATGACAATAGAAATAAGAAAAACATCATTATCCTTGTCATTATAATTATTACTATTGTCATTATTATTTCTAAAATAATAATGATAAAATCATAATTATAATGATAATTTTCATAATTACTGCAATAATTGCAATAAGCAACTCTATTCCAATAATACTCAGACTAGTAATGACAATAGAAATATTAGTAACATCATTATCATTGTCATTATAATTATTACTATTGTTATTGTTATTTCTAAAATTATCATTATTGCTATTATCATTATAGAAATAGTTATGATGATGAAAATAGCTATAATAATTAGCATAATAATCATTATAACTGCAATAATGATGATAATCATGATAATTACTAATAATAATCATAAGAATAATGACAGTATTGATAATAATGATGATAATAATTATTATCCAGTCCATTTATAATGAAATAAAGGCCAAAAGTAATAAAATCCCAGAAGTCGAAAAACGGCAAAATCTTGCCTATTACAGTCTTTTGAGAGAAACGTCGAAAAAAAACCTTTCCGCTTTTTATTGGTAATCATGAGGAATTTAACATTAATTCTGGTAATTGTGATGATTTTCATGATAATTCCTTCATTATATGCAATAATGATGATAATTATGATGATAATGACAATGATAATGACAATAGTAATGATAATGACAAAATCATAATTGTAATCATAATTTTGATAATTACTGCAATAAAAATAAACTCTATTCAAATATTTTCAGACTAATAATGACAATAGAAATAAGAAAAACATCATTATCCTTGTCATTATAATTATTACTATTGTCATTATTATTTCTAAAATTATCATTATTGCTATTATCATCCTGAAAAAAGTTATGATGATGAAAATAGCTATAATAATTAGCATAATAATCATTATAACTGCAATAATGATAATCATGATGATAATATCTATAAAGATAATAATCGTAAGAATAATGAAAGTAATGGTAATAATTTTCGACGTTTCTTGCTAGATTTAGCCATTTTTTCGACTGTGGAATTTTATTACTTTTATCCTTCATTTCACTATAAATGGACTGGATAATAATTATTATCATTATTATTATAATAACCGTCATTATTCTTATGATTATTATCATTATCGTCATTATCATGATTATCATCATTATTATCATCATTATTGCAGTTATAATGATTATTATGCTAATTATTATACCTATTTTCATCATCATAACTATTTTTATAATGATAATAGCAATAATGATAATTTTAGAAATAATAATGAAAATAGTAATAATTATAATGACAATGATAATCATGTTATTATTATCTCTATAGTCATTATCAGTCTGAAAATTATTGGAATAGAGTTGATTATTGCCATCATTGCAGTAATTATCAAAATAATCATTATAATTATGATTTTATCATTATTATCATTATTATTGTCATTATCATTGTCATTATTATTTATAATTATCATCATTGTTATTGTCATTATCATTGTCATTATTATTTATGATTATCATCATTACTGTATATAATGAAGGAATCATAAAAATAATCACAATTACCTGAATTAATGTTAAAATCGTCATAATTTCCAATGAAAAGCGAAAAAAAGTTTTTTTCGACGTTTATTATCATCATTATTGCAGTTATAATGATTAGTATGCTAATTATTATAGCTATTTTCATCATCATAACTTTTTATATAATGATAATAGCAATAATGATAATTTTAAAAATAATAATGACAATAGTAATAATTAAAATGACAATGATAATGATATTATTATTTCTATTGTCATTATTAGTCTGAAAATTATTGAAATAGAGTTGATTATTGCTATTATTGCTGTAATTATCAAAATTATCATTATAATTATGATTTTATCATTATTATCATTATTATTGTCATTATCATTGTCAGTATCATCATAATTATCATCATTATTGCATATAGTGAAGGAATTATCATGAAAATCATCACAATTACCTGAATTAATTTTAAAATCCTAATAATTACCAATAAAAAGCGAAAAAGCTTTTTTTTCGACGTTTCTCTGAAAAGGCTGTAATACGCTAGATTTTGCCGTTATTTCGACTTCTGGGATTTTATTACTTTTGGCCTATATTTCATTATAAATGGACTGGATGATAATTATTATTATCATTATTATCATTACTGTCATTATTCTTATGATTATTATCATTATAGTCATTATTATCATGATTATCATAATTATTATCATCATTATTGTAGTTATAATGATTATTATGCTAATTATTATAGCATTTTTCATCATCATAACTATTATTATAATGATAATAGCAATAATGATAATTTTAGAAATAATAATGATAATAGTAATAATTATAATGACAATGATAATATGTTATTATTATTTCTATTGTCATTATTAGTCTGAAATTTTTTGGAATAGAGTTGGTTATTGCTATTATTGCAGTAATTATCAAAATTATCACTATAATTAGGATTTTATTATTATCATCATTATTATTGTCATTATCATTGTCATTATCATCATAATTATCATCATTATTGCATATAATGAAGGAATTATCAGGAAAATCCTCACAATTACCTGAAGTAATGTTAAAATCCTCATAATTACCAATAAAAAAACGAAAAAGGTTTTTTTCGACGTTTCTCTCAAACGGCTGTAATAGTGTAGATTTTGCCGTTATTTCGTGGGATTTTATTACTTTTGGCCTTTATTTAATTATAAATGGATTGGATAATAATTATTATCATCATTATTATCATAACTGTCATTATTCTTATGATTATTATCATTATAGTCATTATCATCATGATTATCATTATTATTATTATTATTACTGCGGTTATGATGATTATTATGCGTATTATTATAGCTATTTTCATCATGTAACTATTTTTGTAATGATAATAGCAATAATGATAATTTTTGAAATAATAATGACAATAGTAATGATTTTAATGACAATAATAATCATGTTATTATTATTTCTATTGTCATTATCAGTCTGAAAAATATTGAAATAGATTCGATTATTGCTATTATTGAAGTAATTATCAACATTATCATTATAATTATGATTTCATCATTATTATCATTATTATTGCCATTATCATTGTCATTATCATCATAATTAACATCATTATTGGATATAATGAAGGAATTATCATGAAAATCATCACAATTACCCGAATTAATGTTAAAATCGTCATACTTACCAATAAAAAGCGATAAAGGTTTTTTTTTTCGACGTTTCTCTGAAAAGGCTGGAATACGTTAGATTTTGCCGTTCTTTTTTACTTGTGAGATATTAATACTTTTGGCCTTTATTTCATTATAAATGGACTAAATGATAATTATTATCATCATTATTATCATCGTTATTGCAGATAAAAGGATTATTATGCTCATTACTGTAGCTATTTTCATCATGTAACTATTTTTATAATGATGATAGCAATAATGATAATTTTAGAAATAATAATGACAATAGTAATAATTATAATGACAATGATAATGATATTATTATTTCTATTATCATTATTAGTCTGAAAATTATTGAAATAGAGTTGATTATTGCTATTATTGCAGTAATTATCAAAATTATCATTACAATTATAATTTTATTATTATTATCATTATTGTCAAAATCATTGTCATTATCAACATAATTATCATCATTATTGTATATAATGAGGGAATTATCATGAAAATCATCACAATTACCTGAATTAATGTTGAAATCCTAGTAATTACCAATAAAAAGCGAAAAAGTTTTTTTTTCGACGTTTCTCTCAAAAGGTTGTAATACGCTAGATTTTGCCGTTTTTTTTTTTTTTTTTTGACTTGTGGGATTTTATTACTTTTGGCTTCTATTTCATTATAAATGGACTGGATAATAATTATTATCATCATTATCATCATTACTATCATTATTCTTATGATTATTATCATTAGTCATTATCATCATGATTATCATCGTTATTATCATCATTATTGCAGTTATAATGATTATAATGCTAATTATTATAGCTATTCTCAGCATAACTATTTTTATAATGATAATAGGAATAATGATAATTTTGGAAATAATAATGACAATAGTAATAATTAAAAGGACAATGATAATGATATTATTATTTCTATTGTCATTATTAGTCTAAAAGTTATTGGAATAGAGATGATTATTGCTATTATTGCAGTAATTATCAAAATTATAATTATGATTATGAATTTATCATAATCATCATTATTATTGTCATTATCATTGTCATTATCATCATAATTATCATCATTATTGCATATAATGAAGGAATTATCATGAAAATCATCACAATTACCTGAATTAATGTTAAAATCCTCATAATTACCAATAAAAAGCGAAAAAGGGTTTTTTCGACGTTTCTCTCAAGAGGCTAGATTTTGCCGTTTTTTCGACATATGGAATTTTATTACATTTGGCCTTCATTTCATTATAAATGGACGGGATAAAATTATTTTCATCATTATTATCATTACTGTCATTATTCTTATGATTACTATCATTATAGTCATTATCATCATGATTATCATCATTATCATTATTATTGCAGTTATGATTATTATTAGGCTAATTATTATAGGTATTTTCATCATCACAACTATTATTATAATGATAATAGCAATAATGGTAATTTTAGAAATAATAATGCCAATAGTAATAATTATCATGACAATGATAATGATGTAATTATTATTTCTATTGTCATTATTAGTCTGAGAATTATTGGAATAGAGTTGATTATTGCTATTATTGCAGTAATTATCAAAATTATCATTATAAATAGGATTTTATTATTATCATTACTATTTTCATTATCATTGTCATTATCATCATGATTATCATCATTATTGCATATAATGAAGGAATTATCATGAAAATCATCACAGTTACCTGAATTAATGTTAAAATCCTCACAATTACCAATAATAAAACGAAAAGGTTTTTTCGACGTTTCTCTCAAAAGGTTGTAATAGGCTAGATTTTGCCGTTATTTCGACTCAAAGGATTTTATTACGTTTGGCCTTTATTTCTTTATAAATAGATTGGATAATAATTATTATCATTATTATCATAACTGTCATTATTCTTATGATTATTATCATTATAGTCATTATCATGATTATTATCATCATTATCATCGTTATTGAAGTTATAATGATTCTTATGCTAATCCTTATAGCTATTTTCATCATCATAACTATTTTTATAATGATATTAGCAATAATAATAATTTTAGAAATAATGACAATAGTAATAATTCTAATGACAATGTTAATGATATTATTATTAATATTGGAATAGAGTGAAAATTATTGGAATAGAGTTGATTATTGATATTATTGCAGTAATTATCAAAATTATCATTATAATTATTTTATCATTATCATCATTATTATTGTCATTATCATCATAATTATCATCATTTTTGCATATAATTATGAAAATCATCACAATTCCCTGAATTAATGTTAAAATCCTCATAATTACCAAAAAAAAAAAAAAAAAAAAAAAAAACGAAAGATGGTTTTATACTCTACATTTTCCCCTTTTTTCGACTTCTGGGATTTTATTACTTTTGGCCTTTATTTCATTATAAATGGACTGGATAATAATTATTATCATTATTACCATTACTATCATTATTCTTATGATTATTATCACAATAGTCATTATCATCATGATTATTATCATTACTATCATCGTTATTGCAGTTATAATGATTATTATACTAATTATAATAGCTATTTTCATCATAAATATTTTTATAATGATAATAGCAATAATGATAATTTTAGAATTAATAATGACAATAGTAATAATTATAATGACAATGATAATGATGTCATTGTTATTTCTATTGCCATTATTAATCTGAAAATTATTAGAGTTGATTATTGTTATTATTGCTGTATTGATCAAAATTATCATTATAATTATGAATTTCTCATTATTATCATTATTATTGTCATTATCATTATCATTATCATCATTATGATTATCATTATAGTCATTGTCATCATGATTTTCATCATTATTATCATCATTATTTCAGTTATAATGATTATTATTCTAATTATTATAGCTATTTTCATCATCACAACTTTTTTTATAATGATAATTTTAGAAATAATAATGACAATAGTAATAATTATAATGACAATGATAATGATGTTATTATTTCTATTGTCATTATTAGTCTGAAAATTATTGGAATAGAGTTGATTATTGCTATTATGACAATAATAATGTTAATAATAAATTCAAAATTATAATGATAATTTTGATAATTACTGCAATAATAGCAATAATCAACTCTATTCCAATAATTTTCAGACTAATAATGGCAATAGAAATAATAATAACATCATTATCATTGTCATTATAATTATCACTATTGTCATTATTATTTCTAAAATTATCATTATTGCTATTATCATTATAAAAATAGTTACGATGATGAAAATAGCTATAATAATTAGAAAAAAAATCATTATAACTGCAATAATGACGATAGTAATGATGATAATCATGATAACTATAATGATAATGATCATAAGAATAATGACAGTAATGATAATAATGAGGATAATAATTATTATCCAGTCCACTCATAATGAAATAAAGGCCAAAAGTAATACAATCTCATAAGTAGAAAAAACGGCAAAATCTAGCGTATTACAGCCTTTTAAGAGAAAAGTCGAAAAAAAAACATTTTTCGCTTTTTATTGGTAATCATGAGGATTTTAAAATTAATTCAGGCAATTGTGATACTTTTCATGATAATTCCTTCATTATATGCAATAATGATGATAATTATGATGATAATGACAATAATAATATCATAATTATAATGATAATTTTGATAATTACTGCAATAATAGCAATAATAAACTCTATTCCAATAATTTTCAGACAAATAATGACAATAGAAATAATAACATCATTATCATTGTCATTATAATTATTACTATTGTCATTATTATTTCTAAAATTATCATTATAAAAAAGTTATGATGATGAAAATATCTATAATAATTAGAATAATAATCATTATAACTGCAATAATGATGATAATAATGATGAAAATCATGATGATAATGACTATAATGATAATAATCATAATGATGATAATGACAATGATGATGACAATAATAATGATAATAATGATAAATTCATAATTTTAATGATAATTTTGATAATTACAGCAATAATAGGAATAATCAACTCTAATAATTTTCAGATTAATAATGACAATAGAAATAATAATAACATCATTATCATTACCAGTATAATTATTACTATTATCATTATTATTTCTAAAATTATCATTATTGCTATTATCATTATAAAAATAGTTATGATGAAAATAGCTATAATAATTAGCATAATAATCATTATAACTGCAATAACGATGATAATAATGATAATAATCATGATAATGACTATAATTATAATAATCATAAGAATAATGACAGTAATGGTAATAATGATCATAATTATCATCCAGTCCATTTATAATGAAATAAAGGCCAAAAGTAATAAAATCCCAGAAGTCGAAAAAAAAGGCAAAATGTAGAGTATAAAACCATTTTTCGCTTTTTTTTTTTTTTTGGTAATTATGAGGATTTTAACATTAATTCAGGTAATTGTGATGATTTTTATAATTCCTTCATTATATGCAATAATGATGATAATTATGATGATAATGACAATAATAATGATAACGATAAAATCATAATTATAATGATAATTTTGATAATTACTGCAATAATCGCAATAATCAACTCTATTCCAATAATTTTCAGACTAATAATGAGAATATTAATAATAATATCATTAACATTGTTATTAGAATTATTACTATTGTCATTATTATTTCTAAAATTATTATTATTCCTAATATCATTATAAAAATAGTTATGATGATGAAAATAGCTATGATGATTAGCATAAGAATCATTATAACTGCAATAATGAAGATGATAATGATGATAATCATGATAATGACTATAATGATAATAATCATAAGAATAATGACAGTTATGATAATAATGATAATAATTATTATCCAATCCATTTATAATGAAATAAAGGTCAAAAGTAATAAAATCCTTTGAGTCGAAATAACGGTAAAATCTAGCCTATTACAGCCTTTTGAGAGAAACGTCGAAAAAACTTTTTCGTTTTATTATTGGTAATTATGAGGATTTTAACATTAATTCAGGTAATCGTTATGATTTTCATGATAATTCCTGCATTATATGCAATAATGATGATAATTATGATGATAATGACAATGATAATGAAAATAGTAATGGTAATAATAAAATCCTATTTATAATGATAATTTTGATAATTACTGCAATAATAGCAATAATCAACTCATGATAATTATTACTATTGGCATTATTATTTCTAAAATTACCATTATTGCTATTATCATTATGATAATAGTTATGATGATGAAAATACCTATAATAATTAGCAGAATAACAATTATAACTGCGATAATGATGATAATAATGATGATAATCATGATGATAATGACTATAATGATAATAATCATAAGAAAAATGACAGTTATGATAATAATGATGAAAATAATTATTATCCAGTCCATTTATAATGAAATAAAGGCCAAAAGTAATAAAACCCCATAATTCGAAAAAACGGCAAAATCTAGTATATTACAGCCTCATGAGAAAATCGTCGAAAAAACCCTTTTTCGCTTTTTATTGGTAATTATGAGGATTTTAACATTAATTCAGGTAATTGTGATGTTTTTATGATAATTACTTCATTATATGCAATAATGATGATAATTATGATGATAATGACAATAATATTGACAACAATAATGATGATTATGATAAATTCATAATCATAATGATAATTTTGATAATTACTGCAATAATAGCAATAATCAACTCTATTCCAATAATTTTCAGACAAGTAATGACAATAAAAATAATAATAACATCATTATCATTGTCATTATAATTATTACTATTGTCATTATTATTTCTAAAATTATCATTATTGCCATTGTCATTACAAAAATAGTTTTGATGATGAAAATAGCTCTAATAATTAGCATAATAATCATTATAACTGCAATAATGATGATAATAATGATGATAATCATGATAATGACTATAATGATAATAATCATAAGAATAATGACAGTAATATTAATAATGATGATAATAATTATTATCCAATAATAATCATTATATCTGCAATAACGATGATAATAATGATGATAATAATTATTATCCAGTCCATTTATAATGAAATAAAGTCCAAAAGTAATAATATCCCACAAGTCGAAATAACGGCAAAGTCTAGCGTATTATATTTTGAGAGAAACGTCGAAAAAAACTTTTTCGCTTTTTTATTGGTTATTATGAGGATTTTAACATTAATTCAGGTAATTGTGATGATTTTCATGATAATTCCTTCATTATATGCAATAATGATGATAATTATGATGATAATGACAATGATAATGACAATAATAATGATAATAAAATCCTGATTATGGTGATAATTTTGATAATTACTGCAATAATAGCAATAACCAACTCTATTCCAAAAATGTTCAGACTAATAATGACAATAGAAATAATAATAACATCATTATCATTGTCATTATAATTATTACTATTGTCATTATTATTTCTAAAATTATCATTATTGCTATTATCATTATAATAATAGTTATGATAATGAAAATAGCTATAATGATTAGCATAATAATCATTATAACTGCAATAATGATGATAATAATGATGATAATCATGATAATAATGACTATAATGATAATAATCATTGGAATAATGACAGTAATGATAATCATGATGATAATAATTATCATCCAGTCCATTTATAATGAAATAAAGGCCAAAAGTAATAAAATCCCAGAAATCGAAATAACGGCAAAATCTAGCATATTACAGCCTTTTGAGAGAAACGTCGAAAAAAACCCTTTTCGCTTTTTATTGGTAATTATTAAGATTTTAAAATTAATTCAGGTAATTGTAATGATTTTCATGATAATTCCTTCATTATATGCAATAATGATGATAATTATGATGATAATGACAATGATAATGACAATAATAATGATAATAATGGCAAAATCATAATTATAATGATAACTTTGATAATTACTGCAATAATAGCAATAATCAACTCATGATGATTATTACTATTGGCATTATTATTTCTAAAATTACCATTATTGCTATTATCATTATGATAATAGTTATGATGATGAAAATACCTATAATAATTAGCATAATAACAATTATAACTGCGATAATGATGATAATAATGATGATAATCATGATGATAATGACTATAATGATAATAATCATAAGAATAATGGCAGTAATGATAATAATGATAATAATTATTATCCAGTCCATTTATAATGAAATAAGGGCCAAAAGTAATGAAATCCCAAAGGCGAAAAAACGGCAAAATCGAGCGTATTCCAGCTTTTTGAGAGAAACGCCGAAAAAAATATTTTTCGCTTTTTATTGCTAATTATGAGGATTTTAACATTAATTCAGGTAATTGTGATGAATTTTATGATAATTCCTTCATTATATGCAATAATGATGATAATTATAAATAATAATGACAATAATAATGATAATAACGATAAAATCATAATTATAATGATAATTTTGATAATTACTGCAATGATGGCAATAATCAACTCTATTCCAATAATTTTCAGACTAATAATGACAATAGAAATAATAATATCATTATCATTGTCATTTTAATTATTACTATTGTCATTATTATTTCTACAATTATCATTATTGCTATTATCATTATAAAAATAGTTATGATGATGAAAATAGCTATAGTAATTAGCATAATAATCATTATAACTGAAATAATGATGATAATAATTATGATAATCATGATGATGACTATAATGATAATAATCATAAGAATAATGACAGTAATGATAATTATGATATAGAGTTGATTATTGCTATAGTTGCAGTAAATATCAAAATTATAATTATAATTATGATCTTATCATTATTATTGTCATTATCATTGTCATTATCATAATTATGATTTTATCATTATTGTCATTATCATTGTCATTATCATCATAATTATGATTTTATCATTATTATTGTCATTATCATTGTCATTATCATCATAATTATGATTTTATTATTATTATTGTCATTATCATTGTCATTAGCATTATAATTATCATCATTATTGCATATATTGAAGGAATTATCATGAAAATCATCAGAATTACCTGAATTAATGTTAAAATTTCGACTTTTGGGATTTTATTACCTTTGGCCTTTATTTCATTATAAATGGACTGGTTAATAATTGTTATCACCAATATTATCATTACTATCATTATTCTTATGATTATTATCATTATAGGCATTATCATCGTGATAATCATCATTATTATCATCATTATTGCAGTTATAATGATTATTATGCTAATTATTATAGCTATTTTCATCATCATAATTATTTTTATAATGATAATAGCAATGATGATAATTTTAGAAATAATAATGACAATAGTAATAATTATAATGACAATGATAATGATGTTCTTATTATTTCTATTGTCATTATGTGTCTGAAAATTATTGGAATAGAGTTGATTATTGCTATTATTGCAGCAATTATCAAAATTATCGTTATAATTATGGTTTTATCATTATTATTGTCATTATCATTGTCATTATCATCATAATTATCATCGTTATTGCATATAATGAAGGAATTATCATGAAAATCATCACAATTACCTGAATTAATGTTAAAATACTCGTAATTACCAATAAAAAGTGAAAAAAAATCGACGTTTCTCTCAAAAGGCTTTAATACGCAAGATTTGGGTATGTGGGGGCCTAGTCACAACTGCCGTTCCTCTGCATCCTTCTCACTTCCTCCCGGTCTCCAACCTCCTTTATCTTTTTGTGTTGTATTCATTGCCAACCCTGTTTCCTCTCGAAAAAAGGGGGGAACCTTCGACCGGTATGTTGGCTTCCGATGTCTCTTTCTTCCTTTTTCTCTGGAAAAAGGGAAAGAGATAATTTTGGGAGACAACTGTGTATATATGTTCCTATGTGGCCTCCGTTTTTGTTGGTTCTTTACCCTCCATTCTAGCAAAATTATAATTTCTTTTCCCCACTGAGTTCAGTACTCTAAATATGTACTCTAAATACAGTACTCTAAATATGTTCATTATTAACCTCTTATTCTGCTTTGCAACCATTGTTTTTCCCGCTATTATTCTGTTGCTCTCTTCCTTTGCATTTTTCTACATTTACTCTATTGTTTCTTTTCTTTTTTCTTTTTGTGATTTGTTTTACCACTCTTTAATTATTTCCCTGTGTGTAGTTATACATACCTATACATACCCGTATGTACATGTATACACCCGCTCTCGCGCATGTAAACGTCAGCATCTTTCCACATTCATATATGTATACATATATAGGAGACCATACACCTATATACACCTGTATATATGTACGTGTATACATTCTTTTTTCACTTATATGCACTTTGTGTATACATATACCCACACTTATGATAATATTATTATTGTTATTATTATTATTATTATTATTATTATTATTATTATTATTATTATTATCATTATTATTATTATTATTATTATTATCCAATATACACCTATATATATGTACACGCATACATCCTTATTTTCTCTTATACGCACTTTGTGTATACATATACTCACACATATATATTATTCATATTATTCATATTATTCATATCATTCATATTATTCATATTATTCATATCATTTATATTATTCATATTATTCATACTATTCATATAATAATAATAATAATAATAATAATAATAATAATAATAATAATAATAATAATAATAATAATAATAATAATAATATTATTATTATTATCATTATTATTACTATTATTGTTATTATTGTTATTGTTATTCCTTTCTATCACCGGAACAGCTGGGACAAGGGTGGGGGCAGTTCATGCGACGTCGCGCGCCCTCGCGTGCCCGCGATGTGTATATCCTCCCCTTGTTCCTCCCCTGTGTGGCTGTCCGTTTTTTTGCTGTTCATTTCCTTCCATCCGGGAGGTGGGAGGGGGGGAAGGGGGTGTTGATGTGCGGAGTGCACATCGTTCCTTTGTTCCTCATCCCCCTGGCCGCTCACGGCCTTCCTGCCTGCGGATATCTTTGGAAAGTAAGGTTAGGACTTATCTTTTATTCTATATATATGTTTCCTTACATTTATCTTATTCCTTTTCTTATTTCTATTTTCTTTTCCTTGTTGAATTTCACTTTTGCGCTGTTTCTTACTCTCTATTTCCTATATTTGTTGGGCTTATCTTAAGTTATATCTTATCCTATCTTATCTTATCTTAAGTTCACAAGGTGTTTATTTACAAGTAAATCAATTTTCTTTATTCCTATTCTTCTTTATCTTATTGAATTTCCTTTATTTTTTAATGTTTTTAAGCCTTATCTTGGGGTATATCTTATCCTATCTTATCTTATCTTAAGCTCACATGGTGTGTATTTGTAAGTACTTATACCTCTACCATCATGGATAATTACACTGCGCCCGACATAATTTGTAAAGATATACTCTACTTCTGAAATGTTATACCACAGGCCCTTGTATTTTTCTTATCTTTTCCTATTTTTCCTTTGTGTTACCTTGAAGATTTATAAATACACATTGTATTTCTCTGTAGTTATATTCTGTATTTCATTTTTTAATGTGCTCTTTATTATCCTTTTTCTATTCCCTTCTCATTCTCCATGCATCAATATACATGTTCCTTAAATAAACTCACATTCCTTTTTCAAATCTGTTCAACCTTCCCCTTGTTGTCTCTTTTTTCTTATTTCCGTAATTTTACTTATTATTTTTTAACACACTTTATTTTCTTTGTGAACAGGTGTCCGGTATTATGAGCCTGAACCGACTGGGCTACTATCATCCGACCAAAAAGGAGGGAGGCTCTCGGTCGAGCCATGCTTCAGGGGACCTCAAGTGCCTCACCCTGAGGGGTGGTTGCGGGCCTCCTTACCTCCCGGGGACCTGCACGGCCTCGCTCCGGGTAGGGGGGGAAACACTATGTCAACCTTGAACCCCGCCCATCCCTCGGGCATTATGAGCCTAAACCAAGTGGGCCACGACTGTCCGTCAATAGAGGAGGGAGGCTCTCGGTCGAGCCATGCTTCAGGGGACCTCCAGGGCCTCACCCTGAGGGGTGGTTGCGAGCTTCCTTACTTCCCGGGGACCTACAGGGCCTCACTCCAGGGGGGAAACAACTGTGTCAACCTTCAACCCCGCCCATCCCGCTGGCACTCGCGTGGTCTGAGTTGCGGTTTTCTCCCCATGCATATTACCGTGTGTTCCCCGTTTACCTCACCATGTATCATTCTTTATTATGTAACACCATTATTCCTTTATTTCTTAGTTACTTTATTTCAAAATCTTATTAAAAATCTTTATTATGTAACACCATTATTCTATTATTTCTTAGTTACTTTATTTCAAAGTCTTATTTTTTTTTTCACACCCACTTTATTTTCTTTGTGAACAGGTGTCCGGTATTATGAGTCTGAACCGACTGGGCCACTATCACCCGACCAAAAAGGAGGGAGGCTCTCAGTCGAGCCATACTTCAGGGGACCTCAAGGGCCTCACCCTGAGGGGTGGTTGCGGGCCTCCTTACCTCCCGGGGACCTGCACGGCTTCACTCCGGGTAGGGGGGGGGGGGGGGCGAACACTATGTCAACCTTGAACCCCGCCCATCCCTCGGGCATTATGAGCCTAAACCAACTGGGCCACGACTATCCGTCAAAAAAGGAGGGAGGCTCTCGGTCGAGCCATGCTTCAGGGGACCTTCAGGGCCTCACCCTGAGGGGTGGTTGCGGGCTTCCTTACTTCCCGGGGACCTACAGGGCCTCGCTCGGGGGGGGGGGGGGGTGTGGAAACAATTGTGTCAACCTTGAACCCCGCCCATCCCGCGGGCACTCGCGTGGTCTGAGTTGCGGCTTTCTCCCCATGCATATTACCGTGTGTTCAACGTTAACGGGGTTGTCTTTGGGGTTATTAGCTCTTTCTACCTCACTATGTATCATTCTTTATTGTGCAAAACCATTATTCCTTTATTTCTTAGTTACTTTATGTTAAAATCTTATTAAATTTCTTTATTATGTAACACCATTATTCCTTAATTTCTTAGTTGCTTTATTTCAAAATCTTATTAAATTTCTTTATTCTTTAACACCATTATTCCTTCATTTCTTAGTTACTTTATTTCAAAATCTTATTAAAAACCACTTTTGCGCTGTCTTCCGCCTCTCTACTTCCTATATTTGTTGTATCTTGTCCTAATTCTATCTTATCTTACGCTCACAGGATGTAATTATATTTCTATCGTCGTAATTCTATAATTCTACTCCATTTTTGTTATGTTGTGCCACAATTCCCAGTAATTTTCCTATCTTATCTTATTTTTCTTTTGTATTTTACTTTATCTTATTCCTTTTCTTATTTCTATTCTCATTTTCTTATTGAAATTCATTTTTGCGCTATCTTCCGACTCCTTATTTCCTATATTTGTTATATCCTATATGTCTTATCTTATCTTATCTTCCACTCTCATAGGGTGTTTATTTACAGGCCTTTCCCGTCGTAATTCTATGCTTTTTCTCCATTTCTGATAAGTTGTACCACCATACTTTGTAATTATCCTATCTTATCTTATTTTCTTTGGGTATTTTACAATTATCTTATTCCTTTTCTTATTTCTATTTTCTTGTATTGAATTCCATTTTTGCACTGTCTTCCGACTCCTTCCTTCCTATATTTGTTAGTCTTATCTTGGGTTATATCTTATCCTATCTTATCTTATCTTACGCTCACAGGGTGTTTATTTACAAGTACTTATATTTCTACCCTCACGCTTCTCTACTTCTCTATTTCCGATATGTTGTATCACAAAACTTTGTATTTATCCTATCTTCTCTTATTCTTCCCTTGATATTTTACATTTATCTTATCTTATTTCTATTTCCTTTTATTGAAATCCATTTTTCGCTATCTTCTAGCTCTTTTATTTCGTATATTTGTTATTTTTATCTTGGGTTTTATCTTATCCTATCTTATCTTATCTTACGCTCACGGATTGTTTATTTACAAGACATTCTATTTCTGATATGTTGTACCACAACTCCTTGTAGTTTTCCTATCTTATCTTATTTTCTTTTGGTATTATTGTAGTAATTATCAAAATTATCATTTTAATTATGATTTTATCATTATCATTATTATTGTCATTATCATCATAATTATCATCATTATTGCATATAATGAAGGAATTATCATGAAAATCATCACAATTACCTGAATTAATGTTAAAATCCTTATAATTTCCAATAAAAAGCGAAAAAGTTTTTTTCGACGTTTCTCTCAAAAGGCTCTAATACGCTAGATTTTGCCGTTTTTTCGACTTTTGGGATTTTATTACTTTTGGCTTTTATTTCAGTATATATGGGCTGGATAATAATCATTATCATCATTACTATCATTGCTGTCATTATTCTTATGATTATTATCATTATACTCATTATCATCATGATTATCATCATTATTATCATCATTATTGCAGTTATAATGATTATTATGCTAATTATTTTGGCTATTTTCATCATCATAATTATTTTTATGATGATAATAGCAATAATGATAATTCTAGAAATAATAATGACAATAGTAATAATTATAATGACAATGATAATGATATTATTATTTCTATTGTTAATATAAGTCTGAAAATTATTGGAATAGAGTTGATTATTGCTATTATTGCAGTAATCATCAAAATTATCATTATAATTATGATTTTATCATTGTTATTGTCATTATCATTGTCATTAGCATCATAATTATCATCATTATTGCATATAATGAAGGAATTAAAATGAAAATCATCTCAATTACCTGAATTAATATTAAAATCCTCATAATTACCAATAAAAAGCGAAAAGGTTTTTTTTCGACGATTTTGCCGTTTTTCGACTTTTGGGATTTTATTACTTTTGGCCTTTATTTCATTATAAATGGACTGGATGATAATTATTATCATCATTATTATCATTACTGTCATTATTCTTATGATTATTATCATTATAGTCATTATCATCATGATTATCATTATCATCATTATTGCAGTTATAATGATTATTATGCTAATTATTATAGCTATTTTCATCATCATAACTATTCTTATAATGATAATAGCAATAATGATAATTTTAGAAATAAAAAAGACAATAGTAATAATTATAATGGCAATGATAATGATGTTATCATTATTTCTATTGTCATTATTAGTCTGAAAATTATTGAAATGGAGTTTATTATTGTTATCATTGCAGTAATTATCAAAATTATCTTTATGATTATGATTTTATCATTATTATCATTATTATTGTCATTATCATTTTCATTATTATCATAATTATCATCATTATTGCATATAATGAGGGAATTATCATGAAAACCATCACAATTACCTGAATTAATGTTAAAATCCTAAAAATTGCCAATAAAAAGCGATAAAGGATGTTCTTCGACGTTTCTCTCAAAAGGCTGTAATAGGCTAGATTTTGCCGTTTTTTTCACCTTACGGGATTTTATTACTTTTGGCCTTTATTTCATTATAAATGGACTGGATAAGAATTATTATCATCATTATCATCATTAATTTCATTATTCTTATTATTATTATCATTATAGCCATGATCATCATTATTATCATCATTATTATCATCATTATTGCAGTTATAAGGATTATTATACTAATTATTATAGCTATTTTCAATATCGTAACTATTTTTATAATGATACTAGCAATAATGATAATTTTAGAAATAATAATGACAATAGTAATTATTATAATGACAATGATAATGATGTTATTGTTATTTCTATTATCATTATTATTCTGAAAATTATTAGATTAGAGTTGATTATTGCTATCATTGCAGTATTTATCAAAAAATCATTATAATTATGATTTTATCATTATTATTGTCATTACTTTGTCCTTATCATCATAATTATCATAATTATTGCATAAAATGAAGGAATTATCATGAAAATCATCACAATTACCTGAATTAATATTAAAATTCCCCTTATTACCAATAAAAAGCAAACAGTTTTTTTCGACGTTTCACTCAAAAGGCTGTAATACGCAAGATTTTACCGTTTTTTCGCCTTACGGGATTTTTTTTTTTTACTTTTGGCCTTGACAATAATTATTATCATCATTATTATCATTACTGTCATTATTCTTATGATTATTATCATTAGTCATTATCATCATGATTATCATCATTATTGCAGTTATAATGATTATTATACTAATTATTACAGCTATTTTCATCATCATAACTATTTTTATAATGATAATAACAATAATGATACTTTTAGAAATGATAATGACAATAGTAATAATTATAATGATAATGTTATTATCATTACTTTCTATTATTATTAGTCTGAAAATTATTGAAATAGTATTGATTATTGCTATTATTGCAGTAATTATGAAAATTATCATTATGATTATGATTTTATTATTATTATCATTATCATTGTAACTATCATTGTCATTATTATCATTATCATTGTCATTACTATCATAATTATCATCATTATTGTATATAATGAAGGAATTATCTTAAAAATCATCACAAGTACCTGAATTAATGATAAAATCCTCATAATTACCAACAAAAAGCGATAAAGGGTGTTTCTCGACATTTCTCTCAAAAGGCTGCAATAAGCTAGATATTGCCGTTTTTTCGCCTTTTGGGATTTTATTACTTTTGGCCTTTATTTCATTATAAATGGACTGGATGATAATTATTATCATCATTATTATCATTACTGTCATTATTCTTATGATTATTATCATTATAGTCATTATCATCATGATTATCATCATTATTATCATCATTGCAGTTATAATGATTATTATGTTAACTATTATAGCTATTTTCATCATCATAACTTTTTTATAATGATAATAGCAATAATGATACTTTTAGAAATAATAATGACAGTAGTAATAATTATAATGACAATGATAATGATGTTATTATTTCTATTGTAATTATTAGTCTGAAAATTATTGGAATAGAGTTGATTATTGCTATTATTGCAGTAATTATCAAAATTATCATTATAATTATTTTATCATTATCATCATTATTATTGTCATTATCATCATAATTATCATCATTATTGCATATAATGAAGGAATTATCATGAAAATTATCACAATTACCTGAATTAATGTTAAAATCCTCATAATTACCAATAAAAAGCGAAAAGGGTTTTAAACGCTAGATTTTCCGTTTTTTGACTTCTAGGATTTTATTACTTTTGGCCTTTATTTCATTATAAATGGACTTGATAATTATTATCATAATTATTATCATTACTGTCATTCTTCTTATGATTATTATCATGATAGTCATTATCATCATGATTATTATCATTATCATCATCATTATTGCAGTTATAGTGATTATTATGCTAATTATTATAGCTATTTTCATCATCATAACTATTTTTATAATGATAATAGCAATAATTATAATTTTAGAAATAATAATGACAATAGTAATAATTATAATGACAATGATAATGATGCTATTATTATTTCTATTGTCATTATTAGTCTGAGAATTATTGGAATAGAATTGATTATTGCTATTATTGCAGTAATTATCAAAATTATCATTATAATTATGACCTTATCATTATCATTATTATTGTCATTATCATTGTCATTATTATCATTATTATCATCATTATTACATGTAATGAAGGAATTATCATGAAAATTATCACAATTACCTGCATTAATGTTAAAATCCTCATAATTACCAATAAAAAGCGAAAAAGGATTTTTTTCGACGTTTCTCTCAAAAGGCTGTAATACGTTAGATATTGCCGTTTTTTCTACTTCTGAGATTTTATTACTTTTGGCCTTTATTTCATTATAAATGGACAGGATGATAATTATTATCATCATTATTATCATTACTATCATTATTCTTATGATCATTATCATTATTGTCATCATCATCATGATCATCATCATTATTATCGTCATTATTGCAGTTATAATGATTTTTTTTCTAATTATTATAGCTATTTTCATCATTGTAACTATTTTTATAATGATAATAGCAATAATGATAATTTTAGAAATAATAATGAAAATAGTAATAATTATAATGACAATGATAATGATATTATTACTATTCTCATTATTAGTCTGAAAATTATTGGAATATAGTTCATTATTGCTATTATTGCAGTAATTATCAAAATTATCATTATAATTATGAATTCATCATTATTATCATTATTATTGTTTTTATCATTGTCATTATCATCATAATTATCATCATTATTGCATATAATGAAGGAATTATCATGAAAATCATCACAGTTACCTGAATTAATGTTAAAATCCTTATAATTACCAATAACACGCGAAAAAAAAATCGACGTTTCTCTCATAGAACTGTAATAGGGTAGATTTTGCCGTTTTTTCGACTTAAAGGTTTTTATTATTTTTGGCCTTTATTTCATTATAAATGGACTGGATAATAATTATTATCATCATTATTATCATTACTGTCATTATTCTTATGATTATTCTTATCGTTATAGTCATTATCATCATGATTATCATCATTATTATCATCATTATTGCAGGTGTAAATATTATTATGCTAATTATTATAGCTATTTTCATCATCATAACTATATTTATAATGATAATAGCAATAATGATAATTTTAGAAATGATAATGACAATAGTAATAATCATAATGGCAATGATAATGATGTTATTATTATTTTTATTGTCATTATTAGTCTGAAAATTATTGGAATAGAGTTAATTATTGGTATTATTGCAATAATTATCAAATTATCATTATAATTATGATTTTATAATTATTATCATTATTATTGTTTTTATCATTGTCATTATCATCATAATTATCATCATTATTGCATATAATGAAGGAATTATCATGGAAATCATCACAATTACCTGAATCAATGTTTAAATCCTCATAATTACCAATAAAACACGAAACAAAATTCGATGTTTCTCTCATAGGACTGAAATAGGCTAGATTTTGCCGTTTTTTTACGACTTCTGGGATTTTATTACTTTTGGCCTTTATTTTATTATCAATGGACTGGATAATAATTATTATCATCATTATTATCATTACTGTCATTATTCTTATGATTATTATCATCATGATTATCATCATTATTGCAATTATAATGATTATTATGTTAATTATTATAGCCATTTTCATCATCATGACAATTTTTATAATGATAATAGCAATAATGATAATTTAATGATGATGAAAATAGTAATAATCATAATGGCAATGATAATGATGTTATTATTATTTCTGTTGTCGTTATTAGTCTGAAAATTATTGGAATAGAGTTGATTATTGCTATTTTTGCAGTAATTATGAAAATTATCATTTTAATTATGATTTTATCATTATTATCATTATTATTGTCATTATCATCATGATTATCATTATTGCATATAATGAAGGAATTATCATGAAAATCATCACAATTACCTGAATTAATGTTAAAATCCTCATAATTACCAATTAGAAGCGAAAAGGGTGTTTTTCGACGTTTCTCTCAATAGGCTGTAATACGCTAGATTTTGCCGTTTTTTCGACTTATGGGATTTTATTACTTTTGGACCTTATTTCATAATAAATGGACTGGATAATAAGTATTATCATCATTATTATCATTACTGTCATTATTCTTATGATTATTATCATTATAGTCATTATCATCATGATCATCATCATTATTATCATCATTATTGCAGTTATAAGGATTATTATGCTAATTATTATAGCTATTTTCAATATCGTAACTATTTTTATAATGATAATAGCAACAATGATAATTTTAGAAATGATAATGACAATAGTAATAATTATAATGACAATGATAATGATGTTATTATTATTTCTATTGTCATAATTAGCCTTAAAATTATTGGAATAATAGATTATTGCTATTATTGCAGTAATTATCAAAATTATCATTATAATTATGATTTTATCATTATTATTGTCATTACTTTGTCCTTATCATCATAGTTATCATCATTATTGCATATGATGAAGAAATTATCATAAAAATAATCACAATTACCTGAATTAATGTTAAAATCTCCCTTATTACCATTAAAGAGCAAAAACTATCTTTTTTTTCGACGTTTCTCTCAAAAGGCTGTAATAGGCTAGATTTTGCCGTTTTTTTCGCCTTACGGGATTTTATTACTTTTGGCCTTTATGTCATTATAAATGGACTGGATAATAATAATTATTATAATCATTATCATTACTGTCATTATTCTTATGATTATTATCATTATACTCATTATCATCATGATTATCATCATTGTTATCATCACTATTGCAGCCATAATGATTATTATATGCTTATTATAGATATTTTAATCATTATAACTATTTTAATAATGATAATATAAATAATGATAATTTTAGAAATAATAATGACAATAGTAATATTTATAATGACAATGATGATGATGGTATTATTATTTTTATTGTCATTATTATACTGAAAATTATTGGAATAGAGTTAATTATTGGTATTATTGCAGTAATTATCAAAATTATCATTATAATTATGATTTTATCATTATCATTGTCATTATCATTGTCATTATCATCATAATTATGATTTTATCATTATTATTGTCATTATCATTGTCATTATCATCATAATTATGATTTTATCATTATTATTGTCATTATCATCATAATTATCATCATTATTACATATAATGAAGGAATTATCATGAAAATCGTCACAGTTACCTGAATGTTAAAATAATTACCAATAAAAAGCGAAAAGGGTTTTTTTCGACGTTTCTCTCAAAAGGCTGTAATACGCTAGATTTTGCCGTTTTTTTCGACTTTTGGGATTTTATTACTTTTGGCCTTCATTTCATTACAAATGGACTGGATAATAATTATTATCATCATTATTATCATTACTGTCTTTATTCTTATCATTATCATTATAGTCATTATCATCATGATTATTATCATTATTATCATCATTATTGCAGTTATAATGATTATTGTGCTAATCATTATAGCTATTTTCATCATCAATACTCTTTTTATAATGATAATAGCAATAATGATAATTTTAGAAATAATAATGACATTAGTAATAATTATAATGACAATGATAATGATATTATCATTTCAATAATCATTATTAATCTGAAAATTATTGGAATAGAATTGATTATTGCCATTATTGCAGTAATGATCAAGATTATCATTATAATTATGATTTTATCATTATTATCATTGTTATTGTCATTATCATTGTCATTATCATCATAATTATCATCATTATTGTATATAATGAAGGAATTATCATGAAAATCCTCACAATTACCTGAATTAATGTTAAAATCCTCATAATTACCAATAAAAAGGGAAAAAAATCGACGTTTTTCTCAAAAGGCTAGATTTTCCGTTTTTTCCGACTTCTGGGATTTTATTACTTTTTGGCCTTTATTTCATTATAAATGGACTGGATAATAATTGTTATCATCATTATTATCATTACTGTCATTATTCTTATGATTATTACCATTATAGTCATTATCATCATGCGTATCATCATTATCATCATTATTGCAGTTATAATGATTATTATGCTAATTATTATAGCTATTTTCATCATCATAAGTATTTTTATAATGATAATAGCAATAATGATAATTTTAGAAATAATAATTACAATAGTAATAATTATAATGACAATGATAATGATGTTATTATTATTTCTATTGTCAGTATTAGTTTGGAAATTATTGGAATAGAGTTGATTATTGCAATTATTGCAGTAATTATCAAAATCATCATTATAATTATGATCTTATCATTCTTATTGTCATTATCATTGTCATTATCATAATAATTATCATCATTATTGCATATAATAAAGGGATTATCATGAAAATAATCACAATCACCTGAATTAATGTTAAAATCCTCATAATTACCAATAAAAAGCGATAAAGGGGTTTTTCGACTTTTCTCTCAGCAGGCTGTATACGCTAGATTTAGCCGTTTTTTCGACTTTTGGGATTTTATTATAAATGGACTGGATAATAATTATTATCATTATCATTACTGTCATTATTCTTATGATTATTATCATTATAGTCATTATCATCATGATTATCATCAATATTATCATCATTATTGCAGTTATAATGATTATTATGCTAATTATTAAAGCTATTTTCATCATCATAACTATTTTTATAATGATAATAGCAATAATGATATTTTTAGAAATAATAATAACAATAGTAATAATTATATTGACAATGATGATTATGTTATTATTTCTTTTGTCATTATTAGTCTAAAAATTATTGGAATAGAGTTGATTATTGCTATCATTGCAGTAATTATCAAAAATATTATTATAAATATGATTTTATCATTATTATTGTCATTATTATTGTCATTATCATCATAATTATCATCATTATTGCATATAATGAAGGACTTATCATGAAAATCATCACAATTACCTGAATTAATGTTAAAATTACGAATAAAAAGCGATTTAAAAAAAAAATTACGTTTGTCTCAAACGGCTGTAATACGCTAGATTTTGCTTTTTCTCGACTTTTCGGATTTTACTACTTTTAGCCTTCATTTCATTATAAATGGACTGGATAATAATTATCATCATCGTTATTATCATAGCTGTCATTATTCTGATGATTATAGTTATTATCATCATGATTATCATCATTATTATCATCATTATTACCGTTATAATGATTATTATGCTAGTTATTATAGGTATTTTCATCATCATAACTATTTTTATAAAGATAATAGCAATAATGATAATTTTAGAAATAATGACAATAGTAATAATTATAATGACAATGATAATAGGAATAATGATAATTTTATAAATAATAATAACAATGATAACGATGTTATTATTATTTCTATTGTCATTATTAGTTTGAAAATTATTGGAATAGAGTTGATTATTGCTATCATTGCAGTAATTATCAAAATTATCATTATAATTATTATTTTATCATTATTACTGTCTTTATCATTGTCATTTTCATAATAATTTTCATATAATGAAGGAATTATCATGAAAATCATCACAATTACCTGAATTAATGTTAAAATCCACATAATTACCAATAAAAAGGGAAAAGTTTTTTTTCGACGTTTCTATCAAACGGCTGTAATAAGCTAGATTTTGCCCTTTTTTCGACTTTTGGGATTTTATTACTTTTGGCCTATATTCCATTATAAATGGACTGGATAATAATTATCATCATCATTATTATCATTACTGTCATTATTCCAATAATTATTATGATTATCATAATTATTATCATCATTATTGTAGTTATAATGATTATTATGCTAATTATTATAGCTATTTTCATCATAATTATTTTTATAATGATAATAGCGATAATGATTGTTTTAGAAATAATAATGACAATAGTAATAATTATAATGACAATGATTATGATGTTATAATTATTTCTATTGTCAATTGAGTGGAATAGAGTTGATTATTGCTATTATTGCAGTAATTATCAAAATTATCATTATAATTATGATTTTATTATTATCATTATTATTGTCATTATCATTGTCATTATCATCATAATTATCATTATCATTGCATATAATGAAGGAATTATCTTGAAAATCATCAGAATTACCTCAATTAATGTTAAAATCCTAAGAATTACCAATAAAAAGCGAAAAAGCTTTTTTTTAAACGTTTCTCTCAAATGGCTTTAATAGGTTAGAATTTGCCGTTTTTTTCGAAATTTTTCTCAAAAGGCTGTAATAGGCAAGATTTTGCTCTTTTCGACTTTTGGGATTTTATTACTTTAGGCCTTTATTTCATTATAAATGGACTGGATAATAATTATTGTCATCATTATTATCATTACTGTCATTTTCCTTTTAATCAATATCATTATAGTCATTATCATCATGATTATCCTCATTATAGTCATTATCAACATGATTATCCTCATTATTATCATTATTGCAGTTATAATGATTATTATGCTTATTATTATAGCTATTTTCATCATCATAACTATTTTTATAATGATAATAGCAATAATGATAATTTTAGAAATAATGTTCACAATAGTAATAATTGTAACGAAAATGATAATGATGTTATTATTATTTCTATTGCCATTATTAGTCTGAAAATTATTGGAATAGTGTTCATAATTGCTATTATTGCAGTAATTATAAATATCAGCATCATAATTATGATTTTAACATTATTATCATTATAATCTTCGTTATCATTGTCATTTTCATCATAATTATCATTATTACATATAATGAAAATCATCACAATTACCTGAATAAATTTTAAAATCCTCATAATTACCAATAGAAAACGAAAAAGTTTTTTTTTGACGTTTCTCTCAAACGGCTGTAATAGGCAAGATTTTGCCGTTTTTTCGACCTCTGGGATTTTATTTCTTTTGGCCTTTATTTCATTATAAATGGACTGGATAATATTTTTTTTCGGCATTATTATCATTACTGTCATTATTCTTATGATTATTATCATTATAGTCATTATCATCATGATTATCATCATTATTATCATCCTTAATGCAGTTATAATTATGCTATTTATTATTGCTATCTTCATCATAACTATTTTTATAATGATAATAGCAATAATGATAATTTTAGAAATAATAATGACAATAGTAATAATTATAATGACAATGAAAATGATGTTTTTATTATTTCTATTGTCATTATTAGTCTGAAAATTATTGAAATAGAGTTGATTATTGCTATTATTGCAGTAATTATGAAAATTATCATTATAATTATGATTTTATCATTATTATTGTCATTATCATTGTCATTATCATCATATTTATCATCATTAATACATATAATGAAGGAATTATCATGAAAATCATCACAATTACCTGAATTAATCTTAAAATCCTCATAATTACCAATAAAATGCTAGAAAGTTTTTTTTAGCGTTTCTCTCAAACGACTGTAATAAGCTAGATTTTGCTGTTTTTTTCTACTTTTGGGATTTTATTACTTTTGGCCTTTATTTCATTATAAATGGACTGGATAATAATTATTATCATCATTGCGGTCATTATTCCAATGATTATTATCATTATAGTTATTATCATCATGATTATCATCATTGTCATCATTATTGCAGTTGTAATGATTATTATGCTAATTATTATAGTTATTTTCATCATAACTATTTTTATAATGATATTAGTAATAATGATATTTTTAGAAATAATAATGACAATAGTAGTAATTATAATGACAATGATAATGATGTTATTATTATTTCTATTATGATTATTATTCTGAAAATTATGGGAATAGAGTTGATTATTGCTATTATTGCAGTAATTATTGAAATTTTCATTATAATTATTATTTTATCATTATTATTGTAATTATCTTTGTCATTATCATCATAATTATCATCATTATTGCATATATTGAAGGAATTATCATGAAAATCACCATAATTACTTGAATTAATGTTTAAATCCTCATAATTACCAATAAAAAGCGAAAAAGGTTTTTTTCGACGTTTCTCTCAAAAGGCTGTAATATGCTAGATTTTGCCATTTTTTCGACTTCTGGGATTTTATTACTTTTGGCCTTTATTTGATTGTGAATGGACTGGATAATAATTATTATCATTATTATCATTACTGTCATTATTCTTATGATTATTATCATTATAGTCATTATCATCATAATTATCATCATTATTATCATCATTATTGCAGTTATAATTATTATTATGCTAATTATTATAGCTATTTTCATCATCATGACTATTTTTATTATGATAATAGCAATAATGGTAATTTTAGAAATAATAATGACAATGGTAATGATGTTAATATTATTTATATTGTCAATATTAGCCTGAAAATTATTTGAATTATGTTGATTATTGCTATTATTGCAGTAATTACCAAAATTATCATTATTATGATTTTTTCATTATTATTGTCATTATCATTGTCATTATCATCATAATCATCATTATTGCATATAATGAAGGAATTATCATGAAAATCATCACAATTACTTAAATTAATGTTAAAATCCTCATAATTAGCAATAAAAAGCGAAAAAGGGTTTTTCTACGTTTCTCTCAAAAGGCTAGATTTTGCCGTTTGTTTCGACTTTTGGGATTTTATTTATTTTGGCCTTTATTTCATTATAAATCGACTGGGTAATAATTATTATCATTATTATTATCATTACTGTCATTATTCTTATGATTATTATCATTATAGCCGTTATCATCATGATTATCCTCATTGTCATCATTATTGCAGTTATAATGATTATTATGCTAATTATTATAGCTATTTTCATCATCATAACTATTTTTATAATGATAATAGCAATAATTATAATTTTAAAAATAATAATGCCAATAGTAATAATTATAATGACAATGATAACGATGTTA
The DNA here is from genome assembly GCF_042767895.1 of Penaeus vannamei. NCBI lineage: Eukaryota > Metazoa > Arthropoda > Malacostraca > Decapoda > Penaeidae > Penaeus > Penaeus vannamei. The sequence continues at coordinate 18,317,896 of NC_091590.1, read as the reverse complement.
TTTTTATTACTTTTGTCATTATTAGTCTGAAAATTATTGGAATAGAGTTGATTATTGGTATTATTGCAGTAATTATCAAAATTATCTTTATAATTATGATTTTATCATTATTATGTTCTTTATCATTGTCATTATCATCATAATTATCATCATTATTGCATGTAATGAAGGAATTATCATGAAAATCATCATAATTACCTGAATTAATGTTAAAATCCTCATAATTACTAGTTAAAAGCGAAAAGGGGTTTTCTTCGACGTTTCTCTGAAAAGGTTGTAATACGTTAGATTTTCCCGTTTTTTCGACTTCTGGGATTTTATTACTTTTGGCCTTCATTTCATTATAAATGGACTGGATAATAATTATCATCATTACTATCATTACTCTCATTATTCTTATGATTATTATCATTATAGTCATTATCATCATGATTATCGTCATTATTATAATCATTATTGCAGTTATAATGATTATTATGCTAATCATTATAGCTATTTTCATCATCATAACTATTTTTATAACGATAATAACATTCAACCAGGCGCTAGCCAGCGTCTAGTACTTACTCATATATATATATATATATATATATATATATATATATATATATATATATATATATATATATATATATATATATATATATATATATATATTTACATATTAGGTGCCGTGGAAATTCCAGCTGTGAAGCGGAGACATGCAATAATCTTCATGACCGGTGTTAATAGAAAAACAAGCATTTTCCTTCTTCTTTAATCCAACTAAACTAGTATCTCCTAAGAATAAAAAC